>NC_142649.1:23178939-23481969 GCF_055504915.1 Nelumbo nucifera
TTTTTTTAATTCAAAATTTGGATTTTGAAATTTAAATTCAAATTCAAATTTGAATTTTTTAATTTTTATTTTTTGAAATTTAAATTCAAATTCAGATTTTGAAATTTAAATTCCTGAAATTTAAATTTTTAAATTTAAAAAAAATGTAAGCAAATCAACCACACGACCTAGGGGCTGACCTAGGGTTTCCTAAACTAGTGGTTCAACCAATGTGAACCCTCTTAGGTTCACTTGGAATTACACCACTTCCTTTGGTTAGCCAGGTAAGAGGTGGGGATGTAGGAGGCTCCCCTTGCACTCGCAAGGACCTAATTAAGTAACCACAATACCCGCTTTGGCGTAGCCATTTAACCTCTTTCCTTAGACACCAACTGCCGGTTATGGAAAGTAATTACAAACTTTCCTAAATTTCAACACACCTTTGAACCAAATGTGAGGCTTCCCTAAAGGATCTTTCTATCCAAATTTTAAATTAGGGTTAGGGTAAACCATACGCGAATGGTGGTGACTTTTGGGCCAAGGAAGGGTGATGAAATCCCTACCTTATCTTATTTAGGTTGGATGCCCTTAAATGAATTAACGGAAATAAAAATAAACACAACAAAATGCAACTAACTACAATGCATGAACAATTATTTCTAAGATGCAATTCAGAAATTAAACCTAAAAGAATAAAACAAACAACTAAGCAAAAGGAACAATTAAAATAATAAAAAGAGCACCTAACACATTCACAACTAACAATAATAATCTTAGCAAATAAATAAACCTATATGATGCATGCTCTAGAATATCAAACCCTAAATATTGGAATGAAAATGCAAGAAAAATATTACCAAATTTTTTTTTGATTTTTTTAATTCAAAATTTAGATTTTAAAATTTAAATTCCTAAAATTTAAATTTGATTTTTTTAAACTTTTTTTCTGATTCTCAAACAAATACAAACGCAGTAAATGGGTGAGAACGGGTTGTATCCACAGAGAAGCAAGGGAAAAACCGTTACGTACTTAGATCCAGCAAAGAGAATACAATTGGGAATTGCAGAAAATAATAAAATAAAATTTATTAATGCTAAAATTAAAGATTCAAAATTAAAAAAAAAATAACTAAAATTCAGAAATTAACAGAGTAATGAAATTAACAAAAGAATTAGATAAAAGTGATCCGAAATTCGGATCCGGTGGCGGTAGCTGTAGATCGGCCAAACAACTTGTAGAAACCCCTCCTGACAAGAACCGGGCGTCCGCTCTTTCTACAACCCTCGAACCCCTCAAGACACCTTAGCCTTGAACCGAACGAATTCAAATCTACAAAACAGAGAAACGAACAAGAATTAAATCTAAAAGATTGCAAAAATACAAATAATAGAAAACAAAATAAAGAGAAAAAGAATGGTTGATCAGATCCAGTGGTGGTAGTTGCAGAATGGTTGAACAGCTTGCACGAATCCCTCCTGACAAGATCTGGGCATCCTCCCCTTCTACAACCCTTGAACTTCACAAGAAACCTTAGCCTTGTTAACTGGGTGAATTGACCAACGCCTTCTACTAGCCCTTGGGACCCTTTTTATAGAGAAGGGTGGACACAATTGGAAATAGGGAGTAAGATGGGGGGCGGCAGTTGGGATTTAGAAAAGTTAGGGACGCCCTAGGGTTTCTAACAAATGGCTAAGATGGTTTTGGGGTGATCCTAGGGCTGAGAACGGAAGGAGAGGGTGCCCAATATTATGTAGGGCTGAGATTAGGGTGCCCAGAAGTGGAGGGTGTAGATTAGAGCATCTAGGGTTGAAGGGTTAAGATTAAAAGAATAGGTGGCACCCTATATTGAATGGTTGGGATATAAGATGGAGGGAGTGGCTGAGATTTAATGGTGGAGGAGCTGAATGGTGAGGATTAGCAGAATAGGTGGCGCCCTAGGGTTTAAAAGCTACAAAGGAGAGCCCTAAAATGGACGGTGGAGATTAGGAGTGGATGGTGGAGATAACACAACTGTGGCGGGTAGGGTTAGCTAAAGAGGAAAAGAATGGGTTAAAAAGGCTCCCTAGGGTTTCTTAAGGAGAGGGGAGCATGGTAATACTATAGGATGGGTGCCAACTGGGTTTAGCACATAGGAGGTGCCCTGCTGTTTTCAGTTCTTTACAAAAACACCCCCTCTCTCAGCTGGCCTTCACACCAGCTTCCCAAAAACTCCACTTCAGCCATGAAAACTTCCTACTTTTCTACATAATTTACACAGAGACCCTCAGAGGTCACAACATTGCATTTAACTGGGAAAATGACACATCTTGACTATTCTAAGGTTGAAAATACCCCTGAATTGATGCCCTTAAGGCATCAAAATGCAAGGTTATCAGCCGTCGGATTTAGAGAAATCCAGGCCGTTCATTTTCTTTTAAATCGTGGCCCTAGCAGTGATTTTCTTCTCCATTTGAACTTAGACGCCCTTTCTCTCGAGTGAATGCAACTCCCTAACTCTCAATTCTCTAGAACTTTTCTACTTCTTCCCTTCTTCGGGACATGTCGCCCTCTCTTAGGTAATCAAAACATGTCATTTTTAGATTCCGGTCCTGAGTGCCATGAACTCCCGAACATCTCTAGAGGGAGCTCTCCTACAACCCCCTCTCCCCTGTCTTCTCTGGGTTCTTTACTTGTAGCCCCCCTTCGACGGGAGGTGGCCGTTTTGAGGGAGAAGTTAACCTCGGGGGGTGCCGAGGGTAGTTACTAGGGAAATGACTCTACCCATGAAAGCGCTGCCTCGGCGTCACCGAGGGAGCCCGAGAGATCTCCTCTCTCCAATGATGATGCCATGGAACTCGTTGTCGGACCAGTGGGAGGGAGTGCTACCCGAAGGGTGGTTAACGCTGGTGTCCTGCGTTCGGTGTTTGATAGCTCCTTAGACGTGTGCCAGGACAAATCCTTGGTGAAGAGGTTCCATATACCGCGGTCTTATAGCCTGAGGGTCCCCAACGTGGGTGATAGGCCGTAGATCCCCGAGGAGGGTGAAATCTGTATCTATCAACATTTTTTAGAGTCTAGCCTTAGGTTTCCCCTCCCAACCTTAATCTTTGAGCTGTTGGAGTGGTACAGCGTCACTATCAGCCAGCTCATACCCAACGCCCTCAAGACCATTGTGGCGATGATGGTGTGGGCTCGGCTCAAGGGCATGGAGCTGACATTAAGACTGTTCCACACAATGTTCGTGCCGAGGAAGCATGCTTCTGAGGCCAACATGTATTACTTCCACCCAAGGAGGGAGAAGCCAGTGCATAACCCCTTGTCCGTTCATGGGTGGAAGGATAAGTTATTCTACGTCTCCTGCTCTGAGGGCTAGCGTTTCAGGTCCAACTGGGGGGAGGCCTATGTCATCGTCGAGAGATCTCCCCTAGTCTTCACTGGGATAAGCCCAGTCCTCCTCGGTAGGAGAGGTTCTATGGTTAATGTGTCTTCCACATTCTTTTCTTTTTTGCTAATGTACTGACTGCTTTCCTTTGTTGTTTCACGGAAGTGCCAATGGACGCCAAGCAACATTTGCTGGAAAAGGCCCAGGCGAAGCAGGCTAAGAAGAAAGCCGAAGGACAAATGCCAAAAAGGGTCGGCGATGAAGCTGCCCCTACCTCGGTGAAGGGGGGAGATCCACAAGTTCCCGCCAAGAGGAAGCAATCAGTGGTGGAGAGGCGCTGAAGAGGCCCACGGAGAGGTCTGAGGCGGGTAGGAAGAGGCCCGCTGGAGACATGCCAAGAGAGGAGCCCCCAAGTAAGCTTGTCAACATGGATATGTAGGTTGAGGAGGTGGTGCAGAGGTCCACGTCTAGGGAGCGCCCATCTGGGCCTTCATCAGCCCCTCCATCGAGACAAGGTGTCTCCGAGGGGACCAAAGGGGCCGGTAAGACCTTCTACCAACAATGGCAGCTTCGACAGGGGGACTCCATTTGTGATGAGGGGGTCAGCCAGGAGCTGGTTAGCGGATCCATCCTGTCGAGGGAACTCTACCGCCTTCTGCAATGTGACCCCAAGTCCATTTACGACGAGGGCCTGTAGCATTTGGCCGAGGTAAGATGCTCTTCAATATTTCATCATGTATATATTTTTATATTTTATTTTTTGCTTATCAGCTTTGTGGCAGGCCTGTCTGCACTTTGTCAGTTTGGGGGACCGAACAAGACTAGCCATGGGTCGTGTCGACAAGGCTGAGAAGGAGAAGCAGGTCGCGGAGGTGAAGCTTCAGAAGGAAAGGGAGAAGCTCCAGAAAGCAACCGTCACCGCCAAGGAGAAGCACCAGAAATTCCAAAAGGCGCTTCTGGATGAACAATCGCTTCAGGAGCGCCTTGAGGCTCAGCTGAAGGAGGCACGGAAAGGGCTCTCCAAAGAAAAGATGGAGCGGGTGCGGTTGGAAAGTGTCGTCTCAGAAGCGGAGAGATGAGCTGCCAAGGCCAAAAAAGAAGGCTGTTGAGGCGAAAGCGAAGGCTGTCAAAGCCCTAGCTTCGACAGTGGAATCAAAGAAGGCAGCGACCGAGGTGGTGGAGGTGTACAAGAAGTCTTCTAACTATCTGGATGCGCTAGTGGAGTATGCTTCATCGTCTTACCTTGACGGTATTGAAGATACCAAGAAGGCACTCTTACTGGTGCTGCCAGATTTTGATGTCGAGGAACTATAAGTGATCCCTAGCGCTCCTATCGAGGCTTACCCAACCGAAGATGCCATTCCCCCTCCTGCCAATGATGAGGTGCAGGTGTAGACTTTTTCCCCCTTTTTTGTTTTGTTTTGGGTTTTTTTTGAAGGCAAAACAAAATTTTTGTAAAGGCTGTACAAGACCGACACTGAATAGTAAATGAAGCCATTTTTTGTGTATAAGGCTCGGCTCAAGGGCGTGGAGCTGACATTGAGACTGTTCCACACCTTGTTTGTGCCGAGGAAGCATGCTTCCAAGGCCAACATGTATTACTTCCACCCAAGGATGGGGAAGCTAGTGCATAACCCCTCGTCCATTCACGGGTGGAAGGATAAATTCTTCTATGTCTCCTGCTCTGAGAGCTGGCGTTTCAGGTCCGATTGGGGGGAGGCCTACATCATCATCGAGAGATGTCCCACCACTCCGAGACGAAGAGGCTGCAGCTGTAGCTCACCTGCTTGTGATGGGAACATTCCAGGTGAAGCCATTGGTGGAGGAGGAGGTCCCCCTAGTCTTTGCTGGGATTAGCCCAGCCCCCCTCGATTGGAGAGGTTCTGTGGTTAGTGCATCTTCCACGTTCTTTTCTTTTTCACTAATGTATTGACTGTTTTCCTTTGTTGTTTCACAGAAGTGCTAATGGATGCCAAGCTACGTTTGCTGGAGAAGGCCCGGGAGAAGCAGGCTGGGAAGAAAGCCAGAGGACAAACACCGAAGAGGCCCGATATTGAAGTTGCCCCTACCTTAGTGAAGGGGGGAGATCCACAAGTTCCCACCAAGGGGAAGCAGTTGGTGGTGTTACCAAAGAGGACGATTGCGGTGCTGAAGAAGCCCACCACCGGGGGAGAGGTGCCAAAGAGGCCCACGGAAGGGCCCAAGGCGGATAGGAAGAGGCCCGCTGGGGACACGCTGAGAGAGGAGCCCCCGCGGAAGCTTGCCAACACAGATAGGCAGGTTGAGGAGGTGGTAAGGAGGTCCACGCCTGGGGAGCGCCCATCCAAGTCTTCATCAGCCCCTCCATCGATAAGGGTGCCTCTGAGAGGACCGAAGGGGTCGGTAAGACCTTTCGCCCACAATGGAATCTCCGAGAAGGGGAACTCCATTCGTGACGAGGGGGTCAGCCAGGAGCTAGTTAGTGGATCCATCCTGCCGAGGGATCGGTACCGCCTTCTGCAAAGCGACCCCAAGTCCATTTACGATAAGGGCCTGTACCATTTGTTCGAGGTAAGACGTTCTTCAATATTTTATCATGTATATATTTTTATTTTTTATTTTTTGCTAATTGGTTTTGTGGCAGGCCTGTCTGCACTTCGTCAGTTTGGGGGACTGAACAAGATTGGCCATGGGTCGTGTCAACAAGGTAGAGAAGGAGAAGCAGGCCGCAGAGGAGAAGCTTCAGAAGGAAAGGGAGTAACTCCAAAAAGCAACCGTCGCCACCGAGGAGAAGCACCAGAAATTCTGAAAGGTGCATCTAGATGAACAATCGCTTCAGGAGCGCCTTGAGGCTCAGCTGAAGGAGGCGCAACAAGGGCTCTCCAAAGAGAAAATGGAACGGGTGCGGCTAGAAAGCGTAGTCTCAGAAGCGGAGAGACGAGCTTCCGAGGCTGAAAAGAAGGCTGCCGAGGCGGAGGCAAAGGCTGCCGAAGCTAGGGCTTCGGTAGAGGAGTCAAAGAAGGTAGTGGCCGAGGTAGTGGAAGTGTACAAGAAGTCTTCCGACTACCTGGATGCGTTGGCGGAGTATGCTTCATCATCCTACCTCAACGGTATTGGAGATACCAAGAAGGCGCTCCTACTAGTGCTACCAAAGTTTGATGTCGAGGGATTGCAAGTGATCCCTGATGCTCCTGCCGAGGCTCACCTAACCGAAGACGTCATTCTCCCTCCTACCAATGACGAGGCGAAGGTGTAGAATTTTTCCCCCTTTATTGTTTTGTTTTGTTTTTTTTTGTTTTTTTTGAAGGCAATACAAAATTTTTGTAAAGGCTGTAAAAGAGCAACACTGAATAGTAAATGAAGTCGTTTTTTGTGTATACTGTGTTTCGTGCATGTTGTCTCTTCCCTTTTCTCTTTCTCCCTCTTTCTCTTTTTTTTGTGAGAGGTCGAAACCACAATACACAAGGCACACACGATTCAGTCATAGTATTTGTTTATTTGCACGCTTGTCTCAGCTTGTCGGGATATTGGGAGCCGAGGCGGGGCTCACCTGGCTTCAAAATCCCGTGCTATCCCAAGCGAGGTCGAAGAGACCTGACACCCTCGGCCAGGTCTCTTCGGCCTCGCCTGGGATAGCACAGGATTTGGAAGCCAAGCGAGCCCCGTCTCGGACGTATGACTCCGCCTGGGCTCCCAATATCCAAACAAGCCGAGATGAGCATGTAAATAAACAAATACTATGATCGAGACGAGCCTGTAAATAAACAAATACTATGACTGAATCGTGTGTGCCTTGTGTATCGTTGTTTCGACCTCTCACAAATAAAAAGAGAAAGAGGGAGAAAGAGAAAAGGGAAGAGACAACATGCATGAAACATAGTATACACAAAAAACGACTTCATTTACTATTCAGTGTTGCTCTTTTACAGCCTTTACAAAAATTTTGTATTGCCTTCAAAAAAAACAAAAAAAAACAAAACAAAACAATAAAGGGGGAAAAATTCTACACCTTCGCCTCGTCATTGGTAGGAGGGAGAATGACGTCTTCGGTTAGGTGAGCCTCGGCAGGAGCATCAGGGATCACTTGCAATCCCTCGACATCAAACTTTGGTAGCACTAGTAGGAGCGCCTTCTTGGTATCTCCAATACCGTTGAGGTAGGATGATGAAGCATACTCCGCCAACGCATCCATGTAGTCGGAAGACTTCTTGTACACTTCCACAACCTCGGCCACTACCTTCTTTGACTCCTCTACCGAAGCCCTAGCTTCGGCAGCCTTTGCCTCCGCCTCGGCAGCCTTCTTTTCAGCCTCGGAAGCTCGTCTCTCCGCTTCTGAGACTACGCTTTCTAGCCGCACCCGTTCCATTTTCTCTTTGGAGAGCCCTTGTTGCGCCTCCTTCAGCTGAGCCTCAAGGCGCTCCTGAAGCGATTGTTCATCTAGATGCACCTTTCAGAATTTCTGGTGCTTCTCCTCGGTGGCGACGGTTGCTTTTTGGAGTTACTCCCTTTCCTTCTGAAGCTTCTCCTCTGCGGCCTGCTTCTCCTTCTCTACCTTGTTGACACGACCCATGGCCAATCTTGTTCAGTCCCCCAAACTGACGAAGTGCAGACAGGCCTGCCACAAAACCAATTAGCAAAAAATAAAAAATAAAAATATATACATGATAAAATATTGAAGAACGTCTTACCTCGAACAAATGGTACAGGCCCTTATCGTAAATGGACTTGGGGTCGCTTTGCAGAAGGCGGTACCGATCCCTCGGCAGGATGGATCCACTAACTAGCTCCTGGCTGACCTCCTCGTCACGAATGGAGTTCCCCTTCTCGGAGATTCCATTGTGGGCGAAAGGTCTTACCGACCCCTTCGGTCCTCTCAGAGGCACCCTTATCGATGGAGGGGCTGATGAAGGCTTGGATGGGCGCTCCCCAGGCGTGGACCTCCTTACCACCTCCTCAACCTGCCTATCTGTGTTGGCAAGCTTCCGCGGGGGCTCCTCTCTCAGCGTGTCCCCAGCGGGCCTCTTCCTATCCGCCTTGGGCCCTTCCGTGGGCCTCTTTGGCACCTCTCCCCCGGTGGTGGGCTTCTTCAGCACCGCAATCGTCCTCTTTGGTAACACCACCAACTGCTTCCCCTTGGTGGGAACTTGTGGATCTCCCCCCTTCACTAAGGTAGGGGCAACTTCAATATCGGGCCTCTTCGGTGTTTGTCCTCTGGCTTTCTTCCCAGCCTGCTTCTCCCGGGCCTTCTCCAGCAAACGTAGCTTGGCATCCATTAGCACTTCTGTGAAACAACAAAGGAAAACAGTCAATACATTAGTGAAAAAGAAAAGAACGTGGAAGATGCACTAACCACAGAACCTCTCCTATCGAGGGGGGCTGGGCTAATCCCAGCAAAGACTAGGGGGACCTCCTCCTCCACCAATGGCTTCACCTGGAATGTTCCCATCACAAGCAGGTGAGCTACAGCTGCAGTCTCTTCGTCTCGGAGTGGTGGGACATCTCTCGATGATGATGTAGGCCTCCCCCCAATCGGACCTGAAACGCCAGCTCTCAGAGCAGGAGACATAGAAGAATTTATCCTTCCACCCGCGAATGGACGAGGGGTTATGCACTAGCTTCCCCATCCTTGGGTGGAAGTAATACATGTTGGCCTTGGAAGCATGCTTCCTCGGCACAAACAAGGTGTGGAACAGTCTCAATGTCAGCTCCACGCCCTTGAGCCGAGCCCACACCATCACCACCATGATGGTCCTGAGGGCATTGTGTACGAGCTAGCTAATAGTGATGTTGTACCACTCCAGCAGCTCAGAGATTAAGGTTGGGAGGGGAAACCTAAGGCCATACTCTAAAAAATGATGGTAGATACAGATTTCCCCCTCCTCGGGGGTTTACGGCCTATCGCCCATGTCAGGGACCCTCAGGCTACAAGACCGGGGTATATGGAACCTCTTCACCAAGGATTTGACCTGGCACACGTCTAAGGAGCTGTCAAACTCCGAACGCGGGACACCAGCATCAACCACCCTTCGGGCAGCACTCCCTCCCACTAGTCCGGCAATGAGTTCCACGACATCATCCTTGAAGAGAGGAGATCCCTTGGGCTCCCTCGACGACACCGAGGTGGTGCTTTCACGGGGGAGTCATTTCCTCGGTGACTACCCTCGGCACCCTCCGAGGTTAACCTCTCCCTCAAAACGGCCACCTCTTGTCGAAGGGGGGCTACAGCTAAAGAAGCGAGAGAAGACAGGGGAGAGGAGGTTGCAAGAGAGCTCCCTCTCGAGATGTTCGAGAGTTCATGGCACTCGGGACCAGAAACTGAAAATGACATGTTTTGATTACCTAAGAGAGGGCGAAATGTCCCGAAGAAGGGAAGAAGTAGAAAAGTTCTAGAGAGTTGAGTGTTGGAGAGCTGTGTTCACTCGAGAGCAAGGGAGTCTAAGTTAAAGTGGAGAAGAAAATCACTGCCAGGGCCCCTATTTAAAAGAAAATGGATGGCCTGGATTTCTCTTGGAGAGAGTCGTCGGATGCACCAGATCTCCCTGAATTAATGCTAAGTAAAAATGTATGTGCAGGAAGTAAATGAGTGAGTGAATGTTGGAGTTACTCTCTTCCAGCCCCTTCTAAGGGGCAGTTACCTCTTAGTTATACTTGAGCATGCTGGGGGTAGGTCAAGATGAATGCCCCAGAGGAGATCCGCACGAGGTCAAGCTGCAGGCCCCTGAGGAGTACGCCAGACAACTATGTGATTGGCTCCGTACGGAGGCAGCAGGGATCCCTAATTGTTGTTGATGCTAGCAGGTGTTAGTGGGTTGGGCCAAGCTAACCCACATCACATGCATACATACATATACCTATATAAATATATTAAAACAAGGAAGTCTAGAAAATTTCTCCTTTTTTTGAATCTTTTGATTTTTTTTAATCCATGCCATTTAAACTACCAATTAAAAACTCTACTTTCCCCAAAAAAATCTTCCTAAAATCTCTCTCTCTCTCTCTCTTTCTCTCTCTTTCTCTCTCTCTCTCACACACACACACACACACAAACACGTTCCAATAACCTAAATAATCTAATATCCTAAAATTTCTCCTAAACAACCTCTCCCACTATCCCCAATTTTCTCCTAAGTTATATCTAATTTAGTAGAGAGTTTCTCTCCTAAGTTATCTCTAGTTCTTATTTATTTCCTTCCCCACTTTTTATCTACATCTATCTAAAGAAAGTGTGAATAAAAAATTAAAGAATTATTTAAATATTCTAACAAAATTTTATAATAAGTTTAAAATATTTATTAAAAAGAAAAAACAATTATAATCAATTTATTAACATTCATATTATTAATAATTATATACTTTTACAAAATTCATCACAAAATTTGTACAGACAATATAAATTATGATTTTTTGGATTATTCAATCTAAATGTTATTCAAATAATAAAATTCTAACATTAAAAATGAAATATTATTTAAATATTTCAATAACTAAAAATCTTAAATAACAAAATACTAAATTTAATATTTTAAAACAATTAACAGTATCTTTTAAATAGTTACTAAATAACTTTCAATTATAATAAATAGGTTAAGATTTTAAATATTTAGTTAAATAACTAAAAATTCTAAATAACAAAACTAGATTTTAAATAGTTAAAATAACAAAATTATGTATTAATAGTACTATAATTTTATGGATTATTAAATTCAACGAGTAATTAATATTTTAAAATTTAAATAATGATATTAATTCAATAAATAAATAATATTGTAAATAACTAATTTATTTATACCAATTAATAATTCTAGAAAATAACTTTCAAAAAATAAATTTTTATTAATAATAATTTTAAAAACTTAATCTATGTTTATTATATATTTGTATATACTAAAATTAATATTTAATGTGTTTCAATAATTATTTATTGTTTTTTGTGATAAACATATTTTCAATAATTATGTATACATATATAATTTTTTTGTTATTTAATAGATTTTTTTTAATAATTATTGGAGTTTAAATATTATTATTTATCTTTTTAAATTTAACTTATTGTGTATTTTTTCTATAATTTTAATAATTATTGGAGATTAAACTATTGTTCACAGGTTGGTTCGGTTCAGTTGTAGGTTGTTTGGCCAACCAAATCGACTTGTTCAAGTAGGGGAGTTGGTCAATCAGGTTATATCGGTTTGGTTGGTCGGTTCAAAAGATTTAAACTTAAAAAATTAAATTTTAAAATTAAGTTTAGATTTTAAAAAATTACAATGGCATTATTAAAAAATAAATTTATGATATAAAATATTTTATCCTAAGAAATATTGGAAATTTCCTACTTTACTGTATTAAAAAAATATTTAAAATATAAAATATTAATATATATCTATGGTCAGGTCATTCGATTTTACTTAGTTTACCAATGGCCAAAGCGAAACTAATCCAACCCAGTCGGGTTGTGAAATTGTTGAACCAAAGCCAACTGGAAATACTAGAAGTCGGGTTGATCAATTTCATTAATTTGATTAGGAATGACAACGGGGCGGGCTGGGGACGAGGAGCCTCTCCCCATCCCCGTCCTCGCAAAAATCCCCATCACTGTCCTTGTCTCCATTCCCACTAGCAGGGGCAAAGTTATCTCCATCCTCGTCTCCACGGGGATCCCCATCCACACGAAGATCCCCACTCCTCATGATTCTTTATAATGTCAACCATTATGTCTTTTTTATTTTATTTAAAAAATAAAAATAAAATAATTAAAATTTATAATCCTATTAAAAAGACTCAAACATATTCAACCATATTTTTAAAAATATTAACATATAAATGTTTGTGTACATATATAGATATATAAACGTATGCGTATATATACACATATATTAGCAGGATTCCATGGGGTAGGGATCAGGGTCCTCGCGGGGCAGGGAGTGCTCCCATTCCCGCCAACGTGAATGAAAATTTCCCCATCTCCATCCTTGCGAGAGAAAATCAACCCCATTCTCACCCTATTTGGGGCAGATCCCCATGGGGATCAAAGAAATGGGGAAAATTTCCATCCCTAAGTTTGATAAACAACCCTATCTAAAATTAATTATTGTTATTTTTGTATTGTAAAGATTTATTAAAAGTAGTATATAAAATATAAATGATTATTAATTATTATATGAAACAATTTTATACTCTTACATGTTTCTATTGTTTATATTTAACTTAACAAATCCCGTGCATCTCAGGGTCCCCACTAGTATCTAAAAATGACTAATATTCTTTTGGAGAAAACATTCATTAACCCTTCTACTACTACAACAAATAGTAGTGCCTTGTCTGTTTCAGGCAACTTGGTTGAAACTATGTACACCCAATATAGGAGATCTATTAGAGAAAACAACAGCTTGATCAGATGCATTTGACCATCAAATAAATCATTTATTTATTTTAGAACATTATCCTTATTCTTTACCAATAAAAAAAGATACAATCTTGCATGAACTTGATTAATTTGTTCAATTATTGGAATGAATTTCTTGGGTAAAAAATCTTTAATCTATGGATTGCAAACTGTAACACTTCATACCAGAAAAAAATTATAATAGATGTTATAATTTTAATGTTGGTTTCTGAAGTATAGTAATTCAGAAGCTATCAAATTAAATGCAACTTCAAGAAATGAAAACAAAGATGTATTTAAAATTTTCTCATTCTACTAAATATTTATTTGGTCTATTTTTACATTATTGATCTAATATTCCTAATGAAATTTTCATTTCCCATTTTTACATTATTGATCTAATATTCCTACTCAATATTTCATTGGTCATTATTAAATTGTATTGTTTATATTTTATTTAATTGTATAGATTATTTATTTATATCATTTACTATTCATATTCCAGTTTATTATCCTTGAAACAAATATAAAATGTTGGCAATTAGAATTATGAATGTAAAGAAACAAGAAAGAATGAAAAAAAAAATCTGTGAGGAATACATGTGAAAAGCAACAAGTATTTTATGGGAATTAGATCCTTAATAATGCAAAAGGTGTTATAACAAAATTAATGAATAGGGTTTTTTAATGCATCATCTTAGCCTACCAATTCATGATATTGATTATTTACAGTCTTGATTTATATAGAGAGGGCACCTCATCAATATCATCGAAGCCTTGTCCTAACTATATGAGGTTGGCTACATGAATCTTGTTATGCCATTCCATTCTGTTTGGTGTCATATCCCTTGCCAATTATGGGTGCATATAGAGATGAAGGCACTTATAATCAATACATTGGTTGCATTTCATGAGCTACCAAAATGCCTCTAACTAAGCTAAATGAGTACTCATCAAAGAGAAAAAAGATGGTATAAATGTCACATAGGTGCTATACCCATCATGAATCCAAGTTTGCATTAGACAAGTCAATTCATCATGTGGCCAACCTAGCAGGATGGTCCTCCATCAATGGATATTTAGGTTTATCACATCATTAATTAAAAAATATGGCATAAAATTTGGTAATTAAGAACAACTTTTTAATGGAAATGAAACGAAGAAAGAGAATTCACAGAAATGAAGATGGAAAAAGAAATCAATATGAACTATGGAGGATGTAGCATTGTTTCTCATGCATGTCTCTTCCAAGGCCAATGGCCATCTATATATGTTTCCATAGCTTAATTCGTAGGGCAGTTGGGTCCTTGTTGTTGTGAGGAACCCCAAAAGAAAGTTTGGCAGAAGGAAAAGCTTTGGAAAGTGATGCTGGAAACCAAGTTGAAATGGTCCTTCAAAGTTGAAACACATCACCGATACACAGGGAATGGCATGAGAATGCCAAAAAGGATTGTAGGGAGAAATTGTGAGGAATCACAACAAAAAGAAGATATATAGAAAAGAACTGTTTCGGCTTGCTTTTCTCATGGAAATGTCTCCTTCTTCTATAAAAATTATCTTACAGGGAAGAGTAGTTTTTATGTGTTCAGTCTTATGCAAAAATAGCCGAGCCCCACTATATTATATATGGAGTACACGTTTTGAAGAAAATGCCTTTGTTATTTCTTTGTTGGTTTGGCTCAATTAAAAGTGCAGAAATAATTTGGAAAAGCAAAACCAGAGGCAAAACCCAATAGTTTATTATGGGTGTACGTTCTGATACCTTCTTTAGATTCATTTTGAACGGTTTACTTAGGTAGTGTGGATTCTATTTCAACCCAATTCCATGGGTTTAGTCGGGTCGTCCAAACTGTATGGATGGCCCATTCTCACAAAAAATTTAAAAATTAAAAAAATAAAAAAATGACCAAAATCATTGGATGGTTTGAAGGGTTTGAACAATTTGACCATCCAAGTCAACAATTTACTGATCAAATCAACAGTTTCTGGTAAAGTAATGGTTCAGGGTAAAACAAAACTGATCACCTGACCAATTCTTGATTTTTTCGGTCCAACCGTACAGTCTGGTTTAGTTTTGAAAACAATGCCATAGTTTTTGCTATCTTATGAAATACTTCAGTTCCCGTCCTTGAAGAAAAGAAAAAAAAATCTATATAGGTTTGACAGCTGAGTTGTCAACAGTGCTCTTCCCCATATAGCACATCACTTCTTACACATACTTACTTGCTGTTGTAGCCAGTGCTGATGCTTTGTTGGGTGAACCAACTGTTACAGGAAGAGCCCTATGGCAATGTAACCAGCAGATCACAAATTAATACATTCAATATTTACTTCACAAATTCCATGGTACAGAAACATGTTTCATGCTGTGCACAATATATAATACAAAGGACTGTAAATATTGCAGTCGATTGGGTAAGATTTATAGGCACTCGAATTTATTACCCACAAAAATGCTACCCACACCTACTCACTATACATGGTAGTCACGAATCCGCAAGATATTACATCTGTACATCAGGAACATTCCCTCGTATATGACAATAAAAATGTTAATGGACTGGTTTTGGATTGGACCTGTTCAGTCCAAAATCAATTTGTACGGATTTGACGGATCAATAAGATATTGGAATCCGGTCCAAAATATTTATTAAATTGGATTGGACCTGATTCATCCATAATAAATTTATATTGGGTTGGGTTGGATTAAGCCAATAACTGATCTATTGATATAAGGTAAGAATTTATGTGTCAATGAATCAGATTTAGGTTGAAACCAATTTAAATCAAAATGAATTTGAATAGATTGGATGGCCCAGACATTGAACTGGACCAGTCCAAATTGATCCAAAACATTCATTGGATTGGATTGGAACTGATCCATTTATAATAGACTCACATTGGACTGGATCGGGTTGGACCAAATCCAGTCCAATTGAGACCCCTAGATGACAACATATACACGACTGAAATGTATTGTGGATTGGTGTGGGTGGCAGATTCGGAGTCGATTTATAGTCTTACTAATTAATGCTTTTGCAGTACCAAATACTGTGGTATAGATTCTCTTCCATAAGGATGCAACTTACGTGTAAATTCTTCAAATCAGGCACCTTATTTGCATCCCTATTTGTACTAAAGAAATACTCTTTTTATATCACCACATGTGCAGTCCAACAGTTCTAGGCTCTGCCATGGTAATTAAATCCAAAGGAACCCCTTTCTGATGGTAATTGTCATTTATTTGTTCTTGTGTGGGTGGTAAGCGCGCAGTAGATAGATAGAACAAATGGGGTTCCAATTAACTAGGGTTTCAATGGGACAGGTCCAGGTTGAGTTCATGTATGCCTACAACTTCATCCTGCCATATACCTTGAGAGATTCTAGACCTGACCCATCAAACAATTGGTTCTGTTTGTTTGAATTAAAATGGGCAGAAAAATCTTTTCTGCTAGAATACTTAATTAAGCTACATTTCAACCACTATTACAATGAAAAATAAATTGTTTTTCTTTTTATTTGCATAGGCTCAGTTCGGAAGGAATACAAATACAAATATATACAGAATAATACAAAGTATAAGGCTTTGTATTTATTCTTCTTCCAATCTGAGCTATAGCAACAAATTGAAAGGAGGACAAAACAAGGTTGATTTAAACCGTAAAAGAGGCAGAAATAATAGCTGAAATATTTCATACTGAAAGAATTTCCACCCATTTTATGAACAAATGCAGCTATACTGCTCACTGCTCAAGTTCTCTAACTGGGTTTGAAGTTTGACCAATTCCTTACAGGTCTTAAATCTATGGACCTGATCAATTGGACCCAGTTGTCATTGGATAAGATGTTTGTGGGCCCATATCCGGTTTCAGGTACCTCAGGCACCCCTTGATTCCGATAAAAGCAAACCCAAAGCTGGTCATATACCCATATATATATATATATATATAGCCCCATTATCAAAACTAGGATGTGCTCAAATCACACCCACTAAGAAAATGATAGCAAAATTACCAACTTGCCAAGTTTACATATCTCTGCCAACCGGTCGGGTTCGATCTTGGTTGGGGTAGATGGACCTGGACCAGCCCAGTAAATAAATGTGCAGATCCAGTTCTAGGTCTGTAGTCAGACCAAGTCTGACATGATAAAACCTGATTATAGTTCACTGGTAAGCATTTACTCTGTAATCTGATATAAAAACTACCTTATTTATTAAACAGATCCATTTGGAAATCATATTATGATAATATTACAAATATATCATGAGAAATATAGATATTTTCTATGGTGTGGGAGAAAAATAGATATGAGATTGAGGGAGGTGAGGGGTATTCTCACTAATGTGATCACATGTGCCTTCTCTCTTCTCCTTTCTTGCACATGTGCATATTTATTTTTAAATAAAATTATTAAACATATTACAAGGCAAAATTATTGTCTCTTATAAAATATATATTTACTCTCTAATAATACCATTCTTCTCTCTCTCTCTCTCACCTTAATAGTCAGTGCTTATAACATCTTCCCTCCTCATCAAATCATTTTTGATATTATCATCAGGAGATGTTCTCAATACACAACCAAGATGTGCTGTAGGATATTGTGGGGGGCTGATTTTAATTCTTCAATTTTTTCCTTAAAAATACATTTTGAAAACAGCCTGTGCATCACATGAGACACCGCTAGTATAAAAAAATCTATAATATCAGAAAGGTGTGATACTAGAAGGGCTTTAATCAATAAAAACATCCTGTGAATTTTGATAAATACCACCACTATTATGATATCAATTGATTGATCATAAATTTCTCCGGTATCATAGTCAAACCCCAATATACATATACATAACGATATGTATAATAATTATACATAATGAGATCTATAATAATTATATATATATATATGATTGATTAATTGTTTGGAGAGAATGAGAGAATCAAGAAATCATGATGATCAATTCTTAGGTCACAAGTGGATTTGGAGAATTGGAAAAACCTATAATGAATAGATTAATAAAATCAAAGGTGTACTAACCTAGTATGGGCCTACATTCTACCTACCTGTTTGCCTTTTTAACAGTATATATGTCTAATGGTAATAAGTTTGAGACCCATAGGATAGAGGCCCACCTTAGACAGGAGATGGGCCAACAATCAGACTGGACAGATGATGCAGCTGCATCCTTGTATTTTTCCGACCTTTTATTTCAGGTAAATTATAGACTTCTATTCCGTACTCTAGGGGTAGTGACAAATTGACAATTACCCCCACTCACAAAGTATTCAGATTCCAACATTTTGCCCCGTTACTAACGTGCTGTCAATTGATTTCATAAAAGATTCTCATCCTTGTCATGTGCATGTTTAAATATTTCTATATTATTTTATGATACCATATCCTTGAAATTCAATAAAACACCACAAAAAAAAAAAAACAGAAAATGAAAAAAAAAATAGTGGGAAATTGAATAAAATACAAGAAATGAGAAAAATGAAAATAAAACAAAATGAAAACAGATAATTAAGGAAAATATAATGAATGAAAAGAGGAAAAGAAAGAAAATACTAAAAATTACAAAAGTATGGGATTTATCACAAATTAACGGGGTTGGGTGCTAAATGTTGCTACCCCAAAAGGTTGGAATAGCACCATGACCATAAGCATTTTTTCATATATGAAATTACCAGTGTACCCTTTTGCATAAGTGTAAGAAATTCATAAAAATAATTTTAGGATACCCAAAACAATGAATGGGTTTTAATTCTGTCATCCCGTCCTACCAATTAGTCTAGTTTTTTTTTTATTTATTTATTCTTCTTCTATATAATAATTGAATATGTATTTCATAAATCACCAAAATGCCCTTCGGTGGGACGCGCACCACATTCACATCAGAACCATGACAAAACCCAATATGGGGTGTACTAGAATGGATCAAAATCATATTGGACAAATTACTTTTCCACGTGGCCAATTTCCAGAATCCTCCATCAAATAGATGTTGAGGTTCACCACATCAATGTGCCAAGATACGGTTCAGACGTTGGTAGGAACAACTTTTAAATGAGAGTGGAGGGATAGAATTTGCACAAATAGAGATGGAGTAAAAAGCAAGAAAGCAATATGGACAAAGATGTACTCTGTCCTGTCTTGTCCTTGGCCAAGAACCGTCCCAGTCTGGTCCTTGTGTGTGGAACCCCCAAATCATATCTTGGTGCAGAGTGGAAAAGTGGTGGAAACTGGAAAGTGATTCCAGAAACCAAAGTGGAAATTAGTTTTGATCCCTAAAATATTACCATGGTCCAAGCCAAAATAAGTGGAATGCGATGGAAACGTCAAAAGTAATTTTGAGTAGAAACTGCAAGGAAGGACAGAGCAAAAGCAGTAACAAAAAGCAAAGGCCGCTTTTGTGTTAGCTACTATGATGGAAACATCTGTTATTTTTTCCATAAAACTAAGGAGATCTCAGAAGTGCTTTTCTGCTTTTTGTCATCTGCAATATAATAGTAAACTTACTTTTTCACCAAATTACCCCCTTTTTCTTTTCTTTTCTTTATCTTGTTTTTTATAAAATTAAAGAATGTAAATATGATGGGAAAAGCAAAGCCAAAAGCTTTTATTGGTCATCATCCATATGTGCCCTGGTCTTTTCATTTCTTGGGCCCTCTCCAGCATTTTCTTTATGTGTTGAGTTAGTAGAATCAGTCATGCTTAAAAAATGGAGTGACCTCTACCGTCTTCATGGCTCATTGGCCAACAAATTTGAAATGTAACATAAATTTATTTTTAAGTGCTTTAATTTTTGGACCAATGAAAAGCAAAGACAGTAGGCTTACCATGGTTTACTCAGAATGACCATTTTCCCACAAGATCATCACCCTTTTCTTTATTTGTCTTTGGATTTCACTTTGGACCAATTTCATGGATTCCAATTTTGTCTGTTTTAGGAATTTGAAGAATAGAAAATGTGGAATTGGAAGCCGAAAATCTACTCATTCCTGAACAAAAAAAAAAGTGCTTTCTTGTGTTGTTTCATATGTAAAAGTGACCTAGCCCCACTATGTTAAGTGACATACTTTTGCACCACCTTTTTATTCTTCTTTATTCTTGTCTGAAACAGTTTCAGAAGAGTAGAAATAGAATGAAGGAAAAGAAAAAAACGAAATAGTGTTAGCTTTGAAAATGCCAGAACATCACTAGTTCATTACCCTTTTCCATATGTTATGTTTGTTCTTCATCTGGGTCCAATCCAGTAAAATCTTATTTTGCTAGGTGTTCTAGCAATTAAAAGAACCTTCACGATGAAGGAAGATTTGGCTCGACCTCGCAATCACGCCACATGGCAAAAAACAAGTAGCTCAGCACTTGAAGCAGCGTACCCAGGGTGCAAACACCAAAGGGAAGAAACCAGCAGTCTGAACTCCCCTCGAGGAGACCGAACTCCCTTCGAGGAGCCCGAACTCCCTACGAGGAGCCCGAACTCCCTAAGAGGAGCCCGACCTCCCTACTAAGAGCTCGAACTCCCTACGAGGAGCCCGAACTCTTCCTTTGGCCCCGAGCCACACAAAGCAGTGACCCGAACTGGCCCGCCTCATGGCAGTTCGGGACACTCCCCTATCCGAACTCAAGACTTCGCCTCGCACACCGCTCCAGCACTTCGCCTCCAGAGCATCGAACTAGACAAACCACACCGTACCTGACACCGAAGGAGTCCGTATCCAGGGGCGGCGCACCTGACTGACTTGGGATCTGACGCTTGATGGCCGCACTTCAACAGCCACCTACCACCGTCACCTACCACCGCCATCTCCAGTTACAGAGACGGCTCCAACAAAAAGAGCAGTGACGGTTCTGCCCCAGTAGAGGTGATGACACCCGAACTGGTAGAAGCACGGAAGTAATCATACCCGACCTGACAGAAGCCTAGAAGTGAGTGCACGAGGTGGTTATAAAAGGCTCTCCACCCCCCAAAGAAGAGGTATGCAAACTTTGCGCTATCTGGTTTTATCTTGCCTTTGAAGGATTCTAACTTGAGCTTCGGAGCCTTTACACCGGGTTCCCCCCGGAGCTTTCTCATCTTCTCCGTTTCAGGTTCCCTGCTACTCAGTTCAGAGGCAAGGTCGTTGACAGCTAAGACCGGCCGGATTGTGCATCATCAATTGGTGTCGTCTGTGGGAATACGCTTCAAAAAGCCTCCCTCCAAACTCTCATAACCTCTTTTCTTCAAAAAACCCAACACTCATGGCTTCTTCCAGCAACGCCGGACGTGGCACGGAGACAAACACCACCGGGGAACAACATCAAGTCCCCGTGGTATGCGTTGGATAGTTCACCATCCCCCTCTCGGTGGATGGGATCCCCAGCTTGAATGCGCCACAAGCAGTGGCGCCCGCAAACCTTCCTGCCATGAACATCCCCTTTCCTCCCCCTATTGAGACAACCTTCACTGAACCAACTGCCGTCCCCCTAGCAGCCAGCCAAAACCAGTTGGACGACCTGATGCAGTGCATGCGGGCAATGCAAGCCCAAATGCAACAGTTCCAGCAACACCAGCTTCATCAGCACCAAGTACTGCACAACATCTCCTAGTATCACTATCAACAGCAGTTCCCCCAACTGCCGCTAAACGAACCACCACCTCCACCTCGGCACCCTGCTCCAAGGCCGATTAAGGCCTCCCCACAGGATGGATGCCCCCACCAGGGAAAGGCCTCCTGGCCCCATAACCCCCCTAACAGCTAGGCCTCGTCCTAGGCCGAAGAGAGAGAAAAATCATCCCCGCCTCGCAGCTTGCAGGTGGGTCAGGAACTTCGCTTGCAAGGTCAGCACCTCGACGCTCCAAGCCCGAGTTCCCGCTCATGAAAAACCGATTCGGCGTCCTGGCAGCAGACCACCAACATTCCGGGCCCATCGAGCTCGGCAACACAGAGGTCAGCAGCGCCAGTATCAGGCCCACTAAACAACGAAGGCGCCGGCGAAGTCGCTGAACTGCCACCTGCATCCTATCAGAGCTCAGAGGCAAGGAAGAGACGAGCTCGGACGAGGTAGGAGCTGCCCCGATTCTCTCAGTTCCTTCCCCCCTCGCATCCGAACTCCTGGTGGTCCCCTTACCCAGAGATTTCAAGCTCCCACCTTTGGACAAGTATGATGGGTCCTTCGACCCCAACGACCACGTTGATGCTTTCTAGTCCCAAATGCACCTCGCCAGGGCCAGTGAATCGTGCATGTGCGTGGCCTTCACCACCACCTTCAGGGGGGTAGCCCGCACTTGGTATAGGAACCTGGCCCCCGGGTCAATAAAATGCTGGGCCCAGTTCGTGCAGGTCTTCACCTTACACTTTGTCACCAGCAAACGGTGCCCCAGAACAGAGGAAAACATCTTCGGAGTAATCCAGAGGGAAGGAGAATCCATCCGGGGCTACATCAAGCGATTCAATGAAGCAAGCTTACAGATACCACGGTTAGACCCCGCGGTGCAGCTCGTGGTGGCCAAGAGAGGAGTGATGCACAAAGAGTTCAAGTGGCACATGGTAGCTAACCAGCCCGCAACCGTGGCCGAATTCCTCAAGCTCGCGGACAAGTTCATGAGGACGGAGGAAGAAATCAACCAACGAACTGAAAGCGGGAGTGAGAAAAGAAAGAGGGAAGGCGAGCCCTCCAACCCAATCGATAAAAAAAACCCGGCCCGAGAGCCGAAGCCGAACCAGTCGTTACGGGCTCCCCTAGCAGATCGGACGGATTACACGCCATTAAACGCGAGGCGGACCGAGATCTTAATGACAATCAAGGACGCCCCATACGTCAAGTGGCCACCTCGCCTAAAGGGAAATCCGAACGAGAGAAATAAGAATTTGTATTGTAGCTTCCATAGAGACCACGGTCATAGTACCGAACACTGTAATAATCTCCGGGACGAGATAGAGGGACTCATCCGTCGCGGATACTTAAGAAATTTTGTACAGCATAACAATAATAATGATAAGGCAGGTCGGCAAGGGGAGCACGAAAAGGATGCCCCCGAATCTAGCAGCAGACCTGCCGAACCATTGCAGCGACAGCCTCCGGAAGAGAGGCCAGTTCGGGGAACCATCCATGTAATTGTGGGAGGTTCGGTGGTAGCAGGGTGTACCTCGGCAGTAGCCCGGACTTCAGTTCGCGAAGCGACCCTCGAGGAACAGAACCCCCCAAAAAGACCGAAGACCGAAGAACCAATCTTCTTCATGGAAGACGACGCGCGAGGGGTCTACTACCCCCACGATGACGCCCTTGTCATTAAACTAAGGATCAACGACTTCGAGGTCAGACGTGTACTCGTAGATTCGGGCAGCTCAGTGGACATCCTCTTCAAATCAGCATTTGACCAGCTACAGTTACAGAGGAGCGAGCTGAAGCCCGCGAACACTCCTCTGGTGGGTTTCTGTGGAGAGGAAGTCAGGCCCCTCGGAAAAATAACAGTACCTGTGGAAGTCGGCACATGGCCTTGTGCGGTCAGACTCAACCATGATTTCCTGGTAGTCGCGATCCCCTCCCCATACAATGCCATAATAGGGCAGCCAATCACGCATATCCTGTGGGCGGTGGTCTCCACCTACTATTTGGCCATGAAGTTTCCTACAGACTTCGGTGTGGGGGTAGCGCGGGGCGACCAGCTCAAGTCCCGCAAGTGTTATGTTGCCGCCCTGAAGGGAAAAACCAAGGTGGCCGACGACCTTGAACTGGAGCAGCCTGTGGAGCAAGGCGAGGAACGAGCTTCGCCCACAGAGGAAACGGTCGCAGTCCCAACTACGGCAACAGACCCAGCTCGCACACTACAAATCGGTGCTTCCATCGAGGAACCCCCTACGAACCGAACTGGTGAGTTTTTACTTCAAAATTTAGATATTTTTGCCTAGTCCGCGGCCGACATGCTCGATATTAGCCCCGACTTGATAACTCACAAACTTAATACTGACCCTGTAGTCAGACCCGTTAGACAGAAGAAATGCAACTTAGCCTCAGAGCGCTAGAGGGCGGTCGATGAGGAGGTCGAGAAGCTCTTCGCAGCAGACTTCATATGGGAAGTCCATTACCCGAGCTGGGTGGCCAACCTAGTGCTGGTGAAAAAGGCAAATGGCAAGTGGCGCATGTGCGTCGATTACACCGACCTGAACCGAGCTTGCCCGAAAGATTGCTTCCCCCTCCCCAGGATTGACCGCCTAGTGGACGCGACCTCGGGACATGAGTTGCTAAGCTTCCTAGACGCCTACTCAGGCTACAACCAAATCAGGATGGATCAGTCCACTGAGGAAAAAACCAGCTTCATAACCGAGTTCGGCCTGTATTGCTACAAGGTCATGCCCTTCGGATTAAAAAATGCCGGGGCAACCTTCCAAAGACTTGTAAATAGGCTGTTTCGGCCCTTGATTGGCACGAAGATAGAATGTTATGTAGACGACATGGTCGTCAAGACATAGTTTTTACAGGAATTAATACAAGACTTAGATTCTGTCTTCCAAATCTTGCGTCAATTTAGCGTGAAGCTGAACCCTAACAAATGTGTCTTCGGCGCCACCTCGGGCAAATTCCTAGGGTACATTGTCAACCGGCGCGGTATTGAGGCCAACCCGGACAAGATAAAAGCCATCCTAGATATGAGACCACCCCGAAAAGTAAAAGAAGTTCAGAGGCTAAACGGCCGCATAGCCGCTCTAAGCCGCTTCATGTCCAAATCAGCAGACCGCTGCCTACCCTTCTTCAAAGCAATCAAAGGCAAAGGGTTCGAATGGACCCAAGACTGCCAGCTCGCGTTTGACGAGCTAAAAAGTTACCTCGCTAGTGTATCGACCTTAGCCCAGCCTGAGGAGGGCGAGGTCTTAGAACTGTACCTCTCGGCAAGCGACGAGATGGTCAGTTCGGTACTAATAAAAGAAGCAAACCAGGTCTAGCGACCCATCTATTATGTTAGTAAAATTTTGTAGGGAGCAGAGACAAGGTACCCACAGATAGAAAAGCTAGCATACGCACTGGTGATAGCAGCTCGGAAACTCCGACCGTACTTCCAGGCTCACACCGTCATCGTCCTGACTGACAAACCTCTGAGGCAAGTTTTACTCAAACCCGAGGTTTCCGGTTGACTGACGAAATGGGCCATCGAACTCAGCGAGTATGACCTCCAGTACAAGCCAAGAACTGCTATTAAGGCCCAAGCCTTGTCAGATTTTATCGCCGAATGCACGTTTAGCCTCGAAGCCCCTGAGCTAGTCAAGCCCGAGATCCCCAGTTCGGGCGAGCTCGGAGCTCCCAAGTCAATAGAATCCGAACCCCGTGAAGTAGTAGCCAGTGTAGCATCTCTCCTGGTTAGGCCAAACGCGAATTGGTAAGAGGAGCCCTGGATCCTTCACGTAGATGGCTCCTCGAACCAACAGGGCAGCGGGGCTGAAATAGTGCTACGCGGCCCGAGCAGAACAAAATTGGAATACGCACTACGCTTTGAGTTCACGGCATCCAACAACGAAGCGGAGTACGAGACACTGATAGCTGGGCTGAACCTAGCGCACAAGGTCGGAGCAAAGCACTTAGTTATCTGCAGTGATTCCCAACTCGTGGTCAACCAAGTTACAGGCGAGTACGAAGCACACGAGCTCACTATGATTGCATACTTGGCAAAAGTGAAGGAGGCTCTGCTCAACTTCCAGTCACACTTCATCAGGCAAATCCCGAGGTCAGAGAACACTGAGGCCGACTCCCTGTCCCGGTTAGCTAGCATGAGTCACAACGCCATGAGAACTGTGTACATAGAGGACTTACCTCGGCCCAGCATTCTTGATAGGGCAGAAGAGGTCGCTCCCGTCCTTAAAGCAGAGCCGAGCTGGATCGACCCACTTGCGAGCTTCCTGCTAGACGGAACCCTCCCTGCGGACCGCAATGCAGTCAAGAGGGTGCAGCACCAGGCAGCCAAATACGTTATAATAGACGAACGGTTGTACCGATGATCCTACACGCTTTCCTACCTGCGTTGCTTGCGACCTGCCGAAGCCGAGCTTGTACTTCGCGACACTCATGAAGGCTTATGCAGCGGACACCTGGGAAGCAGAGCCCTCGCTCAAAAGGCACTTCGACAAGGATACTACTGGCCAACGATGAAGGCAGAAGCTGCCGAGCTCGTCAGAAAATGCGACAAGTGTCAAAAGCATGCCAATATCCACCATCAGCCTGCCGCCGACCTTAAGTACCTCACCAGTCCATGGCCCTTTGCACAATGGGGCATCGACCTTCTGGGGCCATTCCCGCCAGCAACAGGTGGGAGAAAGTTCCTAGTGGTGGTAGTAGACTACTTCACAAAGTGGATAGAAGCTGAACCTCTGTCAACAGTTACAACCCGAAACATACAGAACTTCTTTTGGAAGAACATAGTATGTCGCTTCGGGCTACCTCGGGTACTGATCTCTGACAACGGCAAACAGTTCGAGGATATCAAGTTCCAAGAATGGTGCCAACATATGGGAATTCGTCAAAACTTCACGTCAGTCGCACACCTGCAGGCAAACGGTTAGACAGAAGTAATGAACAGAGCCATCCTCCGCGGGCTGAAAGCACGACTAGACCGAGCTAAAGGGTTGTCGGCGGATGAGCTACCAAGTGTCTTGTGGGCTCACCGAACCACGGAAAAAACCGCTACGGGAGAGACCCCCTTCAACCTCACCTACGGCACCGAAGTGGTAATCCTGGCGGAAATCGAAGTACCTACACTGCGACTAGAAGCATACGACGAGCAGACAAACGGAGATGAGTTACGCACCAACCTCGACCTACTAGATGAGGTAAGAGACCTCACGCACATCCGAACTGTGGCCTACTAGCAAAAGGTAGCTCGGTACTATAACACCAAAGTAAAGAAGAGGAGCTTCCGCGTCGGCGACCTGGTTCTCCGTAAGATCATGGTACCCGAACCCGGCGTGGGCAAACTCGGACCAAATTGGGAAGGACCCTACAGAGTAAAAAAAGCACTCGGGGGGGCCATACGAGCTCGAAACGTTAGAGGGTAAGCAAGTACCCCGAGCATGGAACATCGTCTACCTAAGGCGATACTACCTATAGACCGCCAAGCAAAGTGGATAAAATCACCACCAAAATAGGTTGCGCGAGTGCGGTAGCCCAGACAGTTAATAGATCGGACGTATGATTAGTTCGGCAAATATGCTCAGTTCGGGAGAAAGAACAACCAACACTTAACCAAAAGAGTCATTCCATTTCAAAAGTAAGGTAGTACATAAAAAAAATAAAAAAATAAAAAAATAAAAAGTTTTTACAAGCCTGGAGCTATTTCTTCATTATCAGAAGGCACTTCAACAATACCCGAAGGCCCTGCCTCGCCCTTAGAGTCTGGCTCTACGTCAGCAGCATTGGCCATCTCCTGAGCTATGCGCAAAGTGGATATGGCACTAATATCGAGCTCGGGGTACGTATTCCGGATCATTCACCGGCTTAGTTTAAAACCCCTCCTGTATGAATCCACCCTTAGATCATCAAAGCCCGGCGAAGCAATGTACTCATCAATAGCCTTCTTTTTGGCATCTTCGATACCTTGAGAAAAGATCTGCGTCCTCTCCCTGATATCCTCCTGAAGGTACTCGACCTGATGCTGCAGATCCAGCCTCAAGTCCGCCATGTGCTTCATCATCACTCCCATGGCCTCGGCATCCCTCTGAGACCTCGCCTGCCTGATCTGTGAAACACGAGCAGCCTCCTCGGCAGTGCGACGAGCCTCTTCGGCAGCTCGCGCCTGCCTCGAGCTCCTCTCCACCTGAGCCGCCAAGGCGTGAATAGAAGAATTCACCTACCAAAAGGAACCGAGTGATCAAAAGAACCAACAAAACGAAAGCCAAAGAGCTCTAAAAAAGGGAGAACACTTACCACCATGCCATGAGTAATGGCACAACAGGCCACTTGATGCAGAGGGAGATCAGTCCATGCCGCGACCTCCTCAGGGAAAATAGCCTCCTTACTCTTTTGAAGAGCATGGGTCGGCGACAGCACACTCTTGAAATCCCCTGGGGCCCCCAAGCCCGAGGGCCCAGCTCGCGTATGAGTAGACCCGGAGTATGTAGGAGCCCCTATGTAAGTAGTTTCAGCATAAGGGCCCCCTGCCGGCTCCTGCATTGGAGGAACCATCTCGGGCTCCCTAGGCAGATCTTCTGGCGGATAGTCTGGCACCTCGGGCTCTGCATCCCGGGGCATCTCAGCGTGAGTTCGCTTGGCAACCCGCTTTCTCCTCTTCATACCTTGGAACAAGTGCCCACCCCGGGTCGTTCGAGAATCCATCACACCTGCGAAAAGAAGTTCGCCATCAGTAAAAAGCAAGAAAGACAGCAAGACAGGATCTCTAAGTGAAGAACCTACCCGAGCTCAGGCCGGCTGCAATGAGCTTGGCCTCCGTCAGATACTGATGACACTTTAGCCCAAGCCACGCCCATTGCCAGAGGCCCTTCGCGTCTCTTTGTCAAGCGTGACCCCGGAGTCCGGAGCGGCCATCCCCCACCCAGTCTGAAACGGCCACCCCAGCACACTTCGCACCCCAAAATAGTCCCGCTTCCATGCTGGGACCTTGTTGGGGAGTTCATGTCAAAGCTTAAAGCCCGGGCGAGGAGACAGGTAGTATGCCCGCCTATGCCCGGGGAGGGGACCCGCTTGCTTCTTAAGCATCAAGATTGAAGAAAAAATCTCTAAGTCCAAAGGAAAGCTCTCTTCGCAAAATAAGGAGATTGTCCCCGACCAAATTTCGAATGGAGTTCGGGTGAAGCTGGCCGACCATCACGCCGAAGTGGTTCAAGACTTCGACAAGGAGGGGATGAAAAGGCAATCGCAGCCCCACGGCGATCTGCTCCCGGAATATCACGATCTCATCAGGACCGTGTTCCCAAGGAAAGCTACCCGAAGGTATGAAATAGGCATACTCCCCAGGCAAGTTATAGTAGGTAATGAGGGATTGAAGCCCCTCGGGCGTCATGGTCGAAGAACCAAACTTGTCTAACATCTGACCCCGACGAGAGGTGGACGCCAAACTGCCCGAAGCGCCTCGGCCTACGAGTTCAAACTATTCCTCGAGCTTTACCTCTGGCTCGCTAGGGCTATCAGAGGATGCAGCTCGGTTTGTAGAACCTGCATCAGACCTCCTGGAAGGACTATCTGAGCTATCCAAGCTAGACATCGGGGAGTGAGATGGGATCTAGGAAAGTACTCACCCGGAAAAAGGCTGTAGACCACAGGAGCTCGGACGAGCAGAAGACCTTGAACGTGAGCTGAAAAAACCTAGACGCGAACTGGATGCGAGCTGAAACTCGGACGTGAGCTCAAGAGAAATACAGAAGTGACAACGACTGGGGTCCCCCCCCCCGCTATTTATACTCACAGTGACCGAAAAGCAACGGCTTAGATCAAAGCCAATCCGACGGCCCATAGCCGCACTAACCGCACGTCCCCTGAGACCGAGACGTGATTGGCGCACGTCTTTCTGAAACTGACTGAGCGCTGGTGCACGTCTTTTCGAAATTGACAGAACGCCAGCGCACGTCTCCTCAATAAAAGCAACAGCGGCACATTTTTTCAAATTTTAAAAAACGCCCGCTATCGCGCCTCCCAAGTGGCGCGCTTTTTTGAAATTTTGAAACAAAGCGCGCGCCGCCACATCTATCAACGTTTAGGCAGGCTGGCACGCTTCTCGCCTTTTGGACGCTCGAAGAAACCCTGACAACGCACCTCGCGCCGTCAGAACCAAGATTCAAAGTGCAGGGCAAATCTACCTAACACCTTGCGAACTCCCCGCGCTAGGGCAAGACCCTTAGCGCGAGGAGTGGGGGGCAATTGATGAAGGAAGATTTGGCCCGGCCTCGCAATCACGCCACGTGGCAAAAAACAAGTAGCTCGGCACTTGAAGCAGTGTACCCAGGGTGCAAACACTAAAGGGAAGAAACCAGCAGTCCGAACTCCCCTCGAGGAGACCGAACTCCCTTCGAGGAGCCTGAACTCCCTAAGAGGAGCCCGACCTCCCTACTAAGAGCTCAAACTCCCTACAAGGAGCCCGAACTCTCTCTTTGGCCCCGAGCCACACAAAGTAGTGACCCGAACTGGCCCGCCTCATGGCAGTTCGAGACACTCCCCTATCCGAACTCAAGACTTCGCCTCACACACTGCTCCAGCACTTCACCTCCAGAGCATCGAACTAGACAAACCACACCATACCTGACACCGAAGGAGTCCGTATCCAGGGGCGGCGCACCTGACTGACTTGGGATCTGACGCTTGACAGCCGCACTTCAACGGCCACCTGCCACTGTCACCTGCCACCACCATCTCCAGTTACAGAGACGGCTCCGACAAAAAGAGCAGTGGTGGTTCTGCCCCAGCAAAGGTGATGACACCCGAACTGGCAGAAGCACGGAAGTAATCATACCTGACCTGACAGAAGCCTATGAGTGAGTGCGCGAGGTGGTTATAAAAGGCTCTCCACCCCCCAAAGAAGAGGTATGCAAACTTTGCGCTATCTGGTTTTATCTTGCCTTTGAAGGATTCTAACTTGAGCTTCGGAGCCTTTACACCGGGTTCCCCCTGGAGCTTTCTCATCTTCTCCGTTTCAGGTTCCCTGCTACTCAGTTCAGAGGCAAGGTCGTTGACAGCTAAGACCGGCCGGATTGCGCATCATCACTTCATAATGTGTAATTGGAGCCTTAACATTTCCTAATTTCTGAATTCCTCTGTTACTGACATTGGATCTAAAGAGCAGAATTTGCAAAATAACATCAACTCCTTCACAAAAATAAATAAATAAGCATCCAGCTATGGTGTATTTGAAAATTTTACAGCACATTACATCAAAATTTCAATCTATCACATTAAAGATAGGGCTGCAAGTCAGGTCAGGTAAAGTCAGGTTGAGGCCAACCCTAACCTTAACCCTAACCCAACCTGGCCTACATAGCCCTAACCCTAACTAAATTTCTTCAACCCTAACCCAATCCAATCCAGCCCAACCCAACCTTCATCATATCCCTTAAAATCTCATAGAACTTCTCAATCTAAGATCTTAACTCAACTTTCACTACATACATTAATTCTATGTTTTATTTGTATTTGTTTGTTGATGTTTTTATTGATTCTTAGTATAAAATTAAGAAAATATGTGTTTGAAATGACTATAATTTATTATGACTTATGGCTCGATAGATTTTTTATGGGCAGCAAACATTAGAGAGGGGATGAAGAAAATATTCAAAAAACAATAAATATGTTATTAAAGTTTTAATCTTTCCAATTAGGATTAAGTGAAGTGATTATCTTAAAAGAAAAACATGATAATATGTGGGTGGGGCTTTACAACTATCATACATTTAAACAAATCAGTGTATGATATATTACATATATAACATATATTTATATATGATATGTACTGTAAAGTCAGATTTGGGTTAGATCAAATTGTCTCAGAGGTCAATCCTAACCGAGCCCAAAGTAAAGTTGGATTCATAAATTTCAACCCTAACCCTAACCAGAGCATCAACGTGCCCCTTGAGTTGGGTTAGGGCCAACCCGGCCTAAGTTGCAGTCTTAGTTAAAAATGTCACCTGATCTACCTATCTTTTATTTGTTTGTTGTATTTAACAGTAAAGATTTAATAACATTAATGATGTCAAGGGGATTGGTTCACATCTGAATTACATTGTAGCAATGCAAAATCGTATCTACACTTTTTGTTTTTGCTCTGATCCAACAGTCCCCATATATTTTAGTGCTTGGTTATTTTAATTATTTTATGGTAGAGGACTGTTCTTTTGGAGGAATTGTCCCATTTCAGCAACATGGAGATATCCGAGATCCTGTACTCAAGGTCAATCACATGGCAGATGCTGTTGGGTTGGAACAACATACTATGTCACCACCATTTTCAGTACAGCAGCTGCAGCTGTGGCGAAAAGAGAGAAACCCTTTCTTCTTGGCACTTCTGAAAGTGAAGAATTGAAACTGCAACCACGTACTAGTATTGATTGGGAAACAGTCCCAAAACATTATGAGGTACAAAGTTGATGTGGACTTGGCATCCAACACTTCACAAATGACAAACCCAAAGAATCCATATCTCTGGAATGTACTGGCAAATCAAAAGGAACCTTGTCTGATGGTGTGTACACAAAGAATAAAAATGGATCTAAGGGTGCCTAGAAGTCAATCCAGGCTAGGGGTGATCATTTTCACTCCGGCCAAGCCCAGAAATTTCCTGGCTTGGGCTGGGCCTAATAGTTCATGCCCAGTGCCAACCTGGCTCAGCCCGCAACATATATTATATAATATACCCCATTTATGTTTTATAATATATATATTTTATATAATTTTTTTATATGTATTACATATGTTTTTTTAATGTCATAAGCCCAAAGTCCAACCTAGACAATGGTCCCAAACACCCCTGGAAAGTGGACACTCTTAGAACCCAATAATGGATCAAACTTACATCAAAGGCCCACTAAGCTAATATTAATATACTCAAAGCTGGGAACTGTATTGGGCCAAACCCAACCCAATAATGGAGCAATCTTACATCAAAGGCCCACCAAGCTAAAATTAATACACTCAAAGCTGGGAAGTGAATTGGGCCAAACCCAACCCACAGGGAATTCTAGGCGAGCCCCAGCCCCAGGTAAGACTGGTCATCAGTTCTGTCAGTCAAGTCAAGACCAAAAATCATATAAAGCAATATTGACAGATATATGAGCATATATGGGTGGCTCAACATAGATAGACACCAGAAACCAGATATGAATATGGACCACATTGTTGAACTGCTGAACCCTACCTATAATTGAATCTCTTTATGTTTGTTTTACTTCATCTATGAAGTCCATTGTCTTCATTTGGTGGTTGAACCCTTCAATCAGAAGAGCTAGAACAAGACCTCGCTTACTGTGTATGAAGCCCTATAACTAGGGCTATTCCTGACTCGCAAGTTGTGAGGATACAGCTTCAACATGTCCACAATTGCAACAGATCCAAGCGAGGAGAAAATTAAATGAAAATAAACAACAAACTAGGCAATGAAATTAGGGAAACAATTTTCTACTTGCTAATAATTCAGTGTGTAAAATGGTAGTGCTATCCCTGGTTTTGCTTAAACATTTGAACTATTATCAATGTTCCCTCCTCTTTGTCTGGACTTGACTTAATGGCCCATAGAGAGCAAGAACTAATCTCCAACAAGGCCAAAACCTAGGTCTAACATGCTTCATCCCAGCCCCTACAAATGACCCTCTATATGGGTTACAGACACCTAACATAATCCAACAACGATCCATTTAAATCTGGGCCATCTTAGGATCTGGGTTAGTAATTACCTCCAAAGCAAAACAAGCTATAGCTATATGAGAAAACTTTATATTGTTTCTTTCATTCTTTTCCTTATTGAAAAGAAGAGAACTACATATCACTATGACATCTTAGACGAATGCTATTGAGTTTTGAAAGGCTTGTAAGTCTTCACATCTGCTGCCAGGCCCTGAACTGATCCAACTGCAGCAACTATGGACACACTCAAGCAGGCCCAGCTCAATATTTGGAGCAAAGCCCATCTGAAGGAAAACTTGGGTATCCTGGACTGTGCAATATACATCTCTATGGGGAAGAACACACACAAAGGCCAGTATGAGGCAGCTCCGATCAGACCCATGAAGTCGTTGAAGAATGGGAATATCATCGCGATTACAGTCATCAGTATTACATACATTGTTCTCCATACCAGTCGAAAGGAGTTGATGTAGTATTTTCCATATAATGGAACACTAACAGCACGTTCTTTGCCTATGAATCCATTGTTTGGCCATTGCTTTCTGCACCATTTTTCCACAAAAGCAAAGAAGATTTGACAAAATACCTGCATGTTGAAAATTTGCTAGATTAAAAATATCAGCCCCCTCCCCTAAAAAGAGGAGAAAACAAAAGGAGTAATTTTGTTAAAATTTCTGGTTGTAGAGCTAGGAAGATCTTACTCTTTGAGAATTTCTTTTGATCAGCCATGATAAACAGTTTCCAAAGCTAAAGACTAAGGTTGGGGTGCAACTTGGGTGGGCTCGGGTTGAAGATTGAAAAGACCATCCCAGAAACCTGGGCCCCAGTGCATTGTAAAATTTTCAAATTGGGTACCCAATTTACACACCTAGACTAAAGGGTCTTCCATAGTGTTGTGTGAGAGGTTTGGTGTATTTGAGTCTACTGGGGGCCTATTGTGGTATGGTTGAAATTACATAGTTTGAGTCGCACTACACTCTAATTCTATAAGGTGTTATTGTGGCATGGATGGAAACAACAAGATTTTACTGTGGATGGAAGCAAGCGGTATTTTATGACCAAAATTAAACCATTTATAGATGGCAAGGAAGGAAAAATCTATGATGCCGGAAAACTGGTAAAGCTTTGAGCATTTTGTTCAAAACCCATGCGATTAGTTACCACTTTTATGATGCTGGTTGATTGATTATAAAGTTTCCCGGAAAAGTGATTTATCATTCAAGAAGAAGAAGAAGAAGAAGAATTTATATTTGTTTGCAGGTAACCTGGTATGCTCCGACAAGATGAACAACAATGCATGCATTACTGAAGTCAATGAGCCAAAAGGGTTCATAGAATCCAAATCCAGTAAGAAAGTTTCCCGGTGCATCATTACCAAATGCCGCATAACCAATGCAACCACACAACACATAGAACATGGATGTGATCAACACCCCAATAAAAGAAGCTTTCTTCATTACTTCGTTCTCTGGAGGATTTGATTTTAGTGTATCCTGCAGTTCATGAATCGCCATCAGGGCTTCGAAAAATATATAGTGAAGGCATTGAACTGATAATTGTTTTTTTTTTTCTTCAGAAACTTGAAGAATAGAAACAATTCCAAGTTAAATACTTGTTATCCTATAGTTGATTTTAAGAGAAACATAGAAAGATTGATTTGATTTAAATGTTGATGTGATCATCAGGGACTACTACTCTTTTCTATATGATATTTGTATGTATGTACTTATGCATTATCTAGCAATATTTGTAGTTATAGTTTTATTCTATTTCATAGTTGGATTACAGAGTGAGCAAAGAGTGAGCAAAGAGAGTTTCAAGCCCAACCATGGTTTGGACTTTGAATTGTTATAGGGTTTAACTTGGGCTCAAAGCCCAGGGAGTTTAGTAGTATCCTGGGTTGGCCCATATTAAACACAGCCCAGCCCACCCAAGTTAGAACCTGGAACGTATCTCTCCTCGTGGGACATGCTTGCCTGGTTGAGTTGCTTTTAGTTAAGCTGCTTTGAAGAAACTGCCAAAAGAAGCTTCAGAAAAGAGCTGCATAAGTGGTGAAAGGTAGTCAATTTTGGGCTACAGCTACATCCATTTTATTGATTATTTGCTTTTAACGACCAACTTGGTCTGAGCCCGTTCCAACCCATCAAATGGTGAAGAAATCATAATGAAATTATGCTGTTCTTTCATCATGAACATCTATAAGCAGAGAAGGAGCTCACTCACTAGGAAATAGAATAAATCATTCATTTCAGCTGAATAACACTTGGCTTGCCTGTATCTCAACGAGGACGGGAGCGAAGGTGTAGGCAAAGGCAGTGTCTCCGATGGCCTGAAAGACCCTCCACATCTTCTCAGTTGCAGTGACATCCAATCCAACTTCGACCCCTCTCAAACTAGTCCTTACATTATGGTTTTTCTCTGCAAAATGAAACCCATTCAAGAAAAATGAATCATCCTTTTTGGGTATCTATCCATTTAAGAATATGTTGTTTCAGAGTTTTTATGAATCGGTTGCTAAACCTGCAACTTTGGCTACGGAGAGACCGATTCCTATTAGAGAATAAGAAAATGACATAATAGCTGCTATGATGGATAGCCAAGAGAGCTTGTGAAAATTGGGTATTTGAGACAGAATTATCTGAATGCATGCAAAGATGATCATGAAGGGATAGTGTGATGCGTCGCACTTGGCATGATGGCCATTCTTGTGGAAGCAGTTGGACATTTGAACTGCCCTGATTAAGAAAAGCAATATGAAATCAAAACCAGACATTATCTACAAACAATTAAAGCCAAAATTGAATGAAAAGAAGTTAAGAACAGCATTTAAAGCTTAGAGGGCACCGGATTAAATTACTTACGCCATACTGATAGATGCAGTGATGGTGTATCCGATGGTAGCCCCAATAAAGCTACCATATTGAGCTAATCCACAGAGCTGAATCATGATTCCTCCTGAGAAATAAAAGGGAAAATCAGAAACCCCATTAGGATTCCAGACATTTAAGAGAGACCCACTTGGTTTATCAATGTTTTGAACTTGAATTTTGAAGGGTTTGTTTAATTTCTCTTAAAAATTTCACCAAGAACAGACTGGTTTTAGGGACCTTTTCCCTTTTTTTTTTACCTAGATTGGCTTTCACTGCATCCATGTAAGTGTAGTTTCTCTTCCCTGTAACAGGGTCAGGAGACCTATAACAGTCGGCAAGTAGAACAGATGTGAACCAAGTGATGACAGCGAAGAGTATGAGAACAACAGGTCCGGCTATCCAACCCAACTGAGCTACAACCCAAGCTAGGGAGAGAACTCCAGATCCAATAACAGTAGTAAATATGTGAGCACTTGCAGTCATCAATGTCCCTTCATATCAAAACGAATCACAACTAAATAAATATATTTAACGAATTTTTCAATAAGAATCTCAGAGCTGTTTTAACAACTGGAAACAATTACCAGTCCTTTTTATGCGTCCGTCGTCGTCCAAATCCTTATTATCGATACTTATCTCCATGATCTCTAAAGCTTCTTGGTTGTAGAAGTCGACCTTGTACGGATCTTACAGTCTCTTTTTTTTTGGGGGGGGGGAGAAACAAGTGTAATTAGGAATGCGCTTTTGACTGAGTTTTTATGTTTGAAAGTCAAAAATGCTGAAACAAAAACAAGCGAAGCAAATGGCTTGTAGGGTGGCATATTGACCGTGTAATGTGGAGCGTGTGTTACCCCTATTGCTTTTTAATCCCGTCACAATAGTGGGTCAGTTAACCAAATAAAGTATGTGTTTGATTCCATTTATGTTTTTTCATTCAATATTTGTATTTTATTTGCTTGCAAAATCAAGAAAGGTAATAATTACAACTGTTTATGACAATTAGGTGCCACTAGGCTCTAGGTCAATGTAATAGTGAAAAATGCCTAATCATTTGTGGAAGTTTTAAAAATAACATTCCCAAATGGTAGGCATGCACAAAAACCGAAGTCCACTTTTTCCATTATCGATGCATACAAAAAAGCAAGAGATAGAAACTACTAAAGTGACACTTATGTGGAGTGTTTATTGAATAAATGCCCATGGAACCAAACACCCTAAAAGTGTCCTTAGCATATTGGGTGGGTTGAGTCATGGATAACCAATAGGTATCCATTAACACATTAGCGATTTTCAATTTTCTACTATCTTGGCTAAAATGCTTGAAAGCTAAGGTTTCTCAAAAAATTGTTCATTCACCTCGCACCCCCTCTCTCACTAGAATTTCTCAACAATTTATTCCTTCATCTCTCTCCTCTTTCTCTCTCTCTTAATTTCAGTCATTGATCAATTTTTATCGTATTTCTTTCTTTCCCTCCCTCTTTTGTTCATTCATATCTCTCTTTCTCTGAGGTAATCTCTAGTATCCTTGTCTGTCTAGAACCCCTACATCCTGCCATGCCAATAATAGATCCTCGCTGCATAAATGATCGACATGTGTATGAACTACGTACCCTCCTCCATCGACCTTGCTATGATTTCCTTTGATAGGGGATTCTTCATTGCTAAAGCCCATTATTGGTTGTTTGCTATCTTTGCACCTCAACAAGCGCCCCATTAGTCTTGTTGTTACTTTCCCTCTTAATCATAGATATATGCCACTCCTCTATTTCTTGCGTATGTGTTTATCTTGTGTGTAGATAGAGAGAGAGGGAGGGAAAGATTGGTTTAGCTTGGCTAATATGATCTTGTGAGTTCTTGTTGATAGTGATCAAAGCTAGAGAGATAGAGGACAGGGTTGGGAGGAAAAAGAGAAATTCCAACCTTAAACTAATGAGTGTTTCAACATTCAACATTTTGTGTTGAAGGAATATGGTTGGGAAGGAGGGATTGGAGAGGGATGAATTTACCGAATCACTCAACAATCTTTTCACCAATATTTCCGTACAATGATCAAAATGCAAACTTTAAGGAACAAACAATTTTCTTGAACTTTTGGAGAAGATTAATCTCAAAGTAGCTGAGGAATTTAAGGGCTTCGGTGATGTGGCTTTTGGGTTATAAGGATTTTTGTTGAGCAACTGAAGGGTAAAAACAACAACTTTCATGAATATGTTCAACAGATTGGCTCGATTGAGTAAGTTCCATAATTTGAAGTTGTAACCTGAGGAGTCCAGATTTCCTGCACAATCCTTCCTAAAGACCTTCTTGTACATCAAATGAAAGAGTGCCTTGTCAGCACTCTCTCATGTTAAAATTTCACATGTTCAAGTTAGAATAACAGACGTTTCAAACGTCTTTCCTGTTTTTAGTATATTAAAAATTTAAAATAAATAAAAATATATGGATTAGGGTTTCATTTTCCTATTTCATTCACATAAAAAATAAAGAAAATTAATCAACCGAGAATAAGACTTCCGCCTCAACTTCTGATTTCCAAGAATTAAATGCGTGAAAGCTGAGACTCTCTGACTAATAACCAATTGGAATAAAAACTCGAGGTAAAGTATTTAATTGACCTTTGTCAATTTTAATATGTAGATAAATAATATTTAATTTACCTTTCTCTATGATTTTAATATGTAGATAGACAATAAAAGATTCAAAAGAATAGAGAAGTTATCACCAGTCGTAGTTTTATGTTAAGAAGGCTAACCACCGATTTGAAACTTTATATAGTTAATCGTTTATAGATTTTTGTGGGATTTGCATAGCATCTGCCCTCTTCCCCCTTTCTCTTGCTGGTGCTTCATATCACCACCATAAAGTCATCCTCCACTGTAACTTGGATATTGGACTTAGAGACGCTGAGGACATCCATATAGAATACTTACGCCTTGGGGTTTCGAGGATGCCAACAGGGATGCTTGACGCACCTCCTTCGATTGCTGATAGTTTGGACGAGTGGGAGAATGAAGGGAAAATGAGCTTCTCTATGGCAACTAATTCACCATCAATGTGAGGTTACCGATAAAGAACATCGACACTGCTCTCATCCTGGCTTCCTGCCTTTTTCAAATCTAGGGTAAGACAGTTAGATTAGATAATGGATAGATCAGACAATAATAATGTCCGAAGAAAGTTGAAGCTAATGACTGACTTGACCAGGAGAACCAACACTTTCTTCTCTGATCACCATCCCCGCCTAGTTTCTACCGGTTTCATGTCAGTTGGGATCGAGGACTTGGCCTTAGAACCTGAAGCAAAATGAGAAATAGGAGTTAATCTTCTTGGGTTTGGTCTTCTAGGGTTTTGCAATTTCAGCCATTAAAGTTGGAGATAGAATAGGAAGAAATGTCTGGCATGGCATGGAGAGGGGATTTGAAGCTACGGAAGTCTGAAACGGTGTCGTCGTGGAATCTAAAGCTAGAACCTATTGGAACAGTTTGGAGAGACTTGGAAAATGAAATAGGAAAAACAAACTCTAATCCATATTTTTTATTTATTTTAAAATTTTAATATACGGAAAAGACGTTTGAAATGTCTGTTATTCTAACTCGCACATGAGAAATTTTAACATGAGAGAGTGCTGACATGGCACTCTTTGATTTGATGTACAAGTAGGTCTTCGAGAAGGATTGTGTAGGAAATCCCGACTCTAATCTCAATTCCTAAAATATGTTTTCATGTTGGAATCAAAAGTGCAAGGTACTTATCAAATTTTGCCTTCTTAGTAATAGTAATAATTGTTTATTTATTGGAAAGAAAAACCTAAGCTGGGTTTTTTCTTGTATTTCTTTGTTTTTTTCATTTTTTTTGTTTTTTTTGTTTTTTTATATTAATTTCTATAATTTTTTCTTTTCCTATATTCTTTCAATTTATTTTATTTTTCTTTAATTTCTGAATTTACTAGTTTTTTTGTAAATTCTATTAGTTTTCTTCATTTTATCTATTTTTTATAATTTTTGTTATATTATTTTGCAATTTTATTGTCTTTCTTTCTTAGTTTTTTAAAACTTTGTTACTTTTTTCATTTTTTATGTTTTCCCATAATTTTTGTTATTTTTATTTTCTTGCATATCTTGTATTATTTTATAATTTCTCTATTTTTATACCATTTATGAGTTTCTGACATTTAATGAATTAAAGGATTAATGGTTGGACTAGTTGGGTTATGTCTAGGTGGTTTTGGGTTGACCCAATCCATTTAACCTTATAGAAATGGGTCATTAATGGGTTGATGGGTTACAATTGTTGGGTTGAAGCTCAACCCAAAACCAACCCGCCCCTAGACACAAACCATGTTAAGCCTATGGGTGAAGACTTGAAGGGAGAAGCTTTTATAAGTACATGTTGTTAACCACAACTGTAGTGGCAATGATGGTACTAAACCAACACTACAGAGACACCCGCAACGAGTCCACAACTTGGCACAAAGCCACCACAGAATTGCGATGAACTTAAAGCCAACACAGACCTGTAATGAGCTCAAAGCCAACACAGACATGTGATGAGCTCAAAGCCACAAAACCTATGATGAATTTGAGGTCACCACAGACCTGTGTTGAGCTTAAAGTCTTGCAATGAGCTCAAATCCATCACAAATTGGTAATGAATGAAAATACAATGACTAGCAAATATCACTCTTGATAGAACACCTAGCTAGTGGGATTAAGAAAGACACGCCAGACTAGCACTGACATCATCCACGCCATGTTAGTATAGGAGACCCACAAAAAGAAGTAGCACATGTGTATTATGAGGGTCCTTAGACGAAAGGAATTTTTTTCTGGAGAGATCTCATAAGACACATGATGAACCCTTAGCAGTGTCCCCCTAACAACTAACACTAAATCAAAGATTCCCTTTCCAAATAGGAATCAAATTCTTTTGGTTCCTTCCTTTTAGGACCTCAGGATCTCTCCCGATAAAGGAAGGCATGAATCATAAGGAATGCACAACTCAATCAATAGAAGCTCTTAGTCTATCCTTGCTTCCAGCTTTCCTTCATTCTTCAAGGAGACCATCATACTTAGCTTTACCACACCACTCATAGCTTTACTAGTCTATAGGAGCTTCATAACTTGCAAGAGATTGATAAAGTCGTCTCGTCATTTCCCATTGACAAAAGGTTTGAGGACAAGATAGATAGGGAGAGAAAGGTTTTATCTGTCATAACTAGTCCTAAGGGAAAGTCGTTTCTAATCCTAGTAATCCCACTTAGTCCTTGCCAAAGTCTTAATGTTTCCATCTCTATGGGTCCTTTAAAACTCACTGAATTACCTCCTTTGGTGACTAGCAAAATCTAGACTCATAATGGTAGATCTTCAATCTCAAGGATGAGATTCTTTTAACCTGAGGAGGATGGTGTAACTCAAAGTATCCAATGCTACAATTTATACAATAGTGCATACAATGAGATCGTTAATAACTATGATGCAATTGTAGATTGTGATGAGAATAATAGTGCTTTTGAAGAGGCCCAAGACTGTGATGTAATTGGAAACAAAGGCTACATGATCACAGATGCATTGAATAAACTTGTAAGATCTGAGACTATAGTAAGATCACATACCTCAATGATAAGAGAGGATAAAACAAGTCCGAACATAGTGAGCCTAAAGAGTTCTAAAGTTGACTCCTAGTACTTGGTTGCAATTGAATCGGCCCACCAATGGATATCCCACCGACTAACCACCTATCACCCATATTGTGTGCAAGACACTACCAGCCATCAATGTCTTTTTTGAGTTTATGTTTATTTATTTCAACCTCTCTTTTGTTTAGCTAGTTTTGTGTAATGTATTAGGTGCCAAAGTTGTAACTTTTTCCTTCTTTTGGCATTATATAATATTGACCAAGTTATGTAATAGGCAATATTCTTAACTTTAGAATACAATACTATTGAGTTTTGCCTTCAATTTAAAGAAACTAATCCCCGTTGAGCCTAAAGAGGGATATGTCTATTCAAAAAACATTTGACAAAAGAGAAAATGACAATAAGATCATTGGCCAAAGTTAACTAGTCTAGGATCAAAAAGAAAACATCAACTAAGAAATCCCTTCCTTTGTTTGTTGGCTAACCAATAATTGATTGATTATAACTCTTAATTATCACATTGTACAAATTTAAATCCCATGCCAAGTGCAATCCTTCTGAAACAACTAAGATTTCAACTTGAAACAAGGAAGATGTTAAGATAGGTCCACACCCTATTGCTAAAAAAACACAAAACTATCATGAACCATAAGACCTAAAGTTGCAAAACTATCAAGAGTAGAAGCTTTGTCAACATTGATTTTCAACCAATCAACCTTGCAGAGGAAACCAAAATGTGTTAGAAGATGAAGTCAGGGAAACCGTGTGAGAATGGATGGGTTTTCGTAAGAAAAGTAGAGGGTTTCATGTGCTCCTAAGAGTATTGATGTTTTGTGTTTTCCATGGGTTGGAAGTATAAAAACCCTAGACATTTTAAGTGAGGTTCACCTCACTTAAGCCCTAGTTCTTCATGGTATTATATTATCTTGCGCTTTGGGCTAATTTTGAGTTGTATTTGTTTCATCAGCCTATTAAGAGGCATATTCTTGTATCTAAGCTTCAGTTTAATATCTAATGTAAATGAGTGGCGTTCAATATTAAAACACCAATAGAGGTTTTGATTTGGACCCCTAAGACCAATTAAGGTTTGGTAGAGACCTATAAGATCTATTAGTTTAAGTTAGGTAGGCAAAGTATTGTAGACTCCTGAAAGTCCTATTGATTATACAATCTTTGCTAGCACTGGAAAGTTTAGTTGGTGGTTAGTGGAAAACCTTCAGGAGGTTGCCTAAGGTAGAGAATGTAGGTAGGGTTAATCAACCTCTATAAAGACATATGTGCATTATCTCTTCCTATTCCTTTGTGCTTTATTTTATTATCACTCTCAAGTTCCTATAGTTATTTAAGTTCTTTGTATTTCACTAACTTCACTATATTTGCACAAAGAATATGTTTGCAACTATTATCTTACTATCTTGTTTGCTTGTTTTTGATAATTTCAATATATTGTTACTAGTGCTTATTGGTTGTAGTTATTTGAGTCTCTTGCTCATTTACTTTATGTTACTGCATATTATTTTTGTGCTCTATCACATTGTTCATTTACATCTTACCTACAAGTTATTTATTATAGTTATTTGAAGTTGTTCCTTAACTCTCTTCAATTAAAATATTGAACAAATGTACACACCAAGTCTTCATTCAGTTACACTTATTTTTAGCCATTCAAGAAGGCTTTAAGATTTCTTGGTTTTGGGGGGAAGTTTTAAGTTATACCCAATTCACCCCCTCTTGGGTCTGGTAATTTGGGTAACATGTGGCATAGATTAATTGACCTAAATTGACTAGGCTCTTTAGGATGGTTAACCTTAAGGATTAAGGCTATGAAGGTAAGGCTCAAGTTCTTTAGCAATTTCACTTTTGAAAAGAATTGTTTAACTGAGGAATTAATATTATTTCCAACAATAATTTAATATTTTTTTAAGAATAAATTTGGGTGCCCATCTAGTCCCAGTGCCTTCCTCAATTCTATTTGGAACAAAGCCATTGTTACTAGGGGTGAGCATTATTCGGTTAAAATTGAAAAACCAAACAAAAAATTTTTGGTTTCAATTTGTTCAGTTTTTGGATAATTTGGTTCAGAATTCGGTTTTTGAATATTTTGGCTTTGGTTTTGGTTTTATAATTACAAATTCGATTAACCAAATAAACCAATATATAATATGTAAGATATAATATATAATATATTATATATTGATATATTAATATAATGAAATTTGATTTCATAATATATATTTTATAATATAATATATACTATATGCTATCATATATATTATTAAAATTTGGTTTTAACCAAAATAACTGAAAATTGAACCAAAAATTTTGGTTTATCTAAAATTCGGTTTTGGTTTTTATTTTTTTAGTTGGTTTTCTAAATTTTGGTTTATTCGATTTGGTTTTTAACTGAATGAACCGAATACTCACCCCTAATTGTTATTTCTTAAATTTTCACCTCTCTCTTTAAATCCATTAAGTCCTCACTTTCAATAACTCTATTTAAGAAAGACAAAGAAGTTTCCAAGTTCTAAGGATCTAACAAAGAGGAGATTATTGAAGTAGTTTCTAAAAACTTCCTTAGCCTTACTTTTCTCCTCCTCCCAATCACCTTCCTCGTTTTTAATTCTTAACTTTCTATTTCCAAGCCTTCTAACTATAGGGGATTGGTGAAAGAACCTTGTATTCCTATCACCCCATTTAAGCCAATTACATCTTGATTTTTTGGCCCAAAAAATCTCCTCTCTTTAGCAAAGTGTAGTGGCATTCAGCAAATCATTTTGTGTGGTCTTCTAGGCTTTGGCAAGTTTAAAACACTAAAAATTAGTCTTCTTCCATTTGGTAACCAAAAACTGGAAAGACCAAAAGATTCACATGTAGAAAGGCCCTAAAAAGACTAAAAGATGTCAAATGTTGGAAAGCTTCAAATGAAGATTTCTAGCATTTTGCGTAATAAATCCTCTAAATGCATTTTTAAAAGCTTGATAAACCTAGCCGCTTACCGAATAGTCTTCTTCTTTAAAGACAAAACCCCAAAAGCTCAATCTGTCTTTTGATCATCTGACTGTTGGGAGATTTTTTTTAAAGACTTTTTAGACAACTATCTAAATTCTCTTCACATTACTTCACTCTTTTAACAAAATAAATTTTTCCTTTTCCTTTAAAATCATTTCTAGTTTTACTTTGGCATCTTATATCTTTTGGTTGAGTTTCCCAAAACCAATCTTGTTCCACTTTTTATGTTTCAATTGCTACCATCCACATTAAATCATGGTTCAACCCTTGTCCCAAATCTCTTCTATAATTTTTACACAATCATCATGAGTGCACTCCTTTTTTTTCAAATTTGAATAGCGTTTTTCTTTACACTATGTAGACAATAGACACCACATTTTTGCATCATTCAACTAACCTCTTAGATGATTTAGGGATATTTTTGGAATTTTATAAAAAGTTACCTCTAGGTTAACAAATTCGACATCATAGGTACGTAGAGCCCAAAATTTCAAATTTGATAATACCTAGATCATTCAAAGCCAAAATCAACTCTAATTGTCTGATTGGAATCTTTTTGATCATGAACCCTTTTCCACATCAAGTCAAAAATCTAATCATATAGGTATGTAGATCCCAAAATTTCAAATCTGACGACTCCAAGATCACCCAAATTCTACATCATTTACCCCTTTGTCCTAAGTTCCGATGTTAGAATCAATCTTGATCGTTTGATTAGAATCCTTTTGATCCTGAATCTAATCTCACATTAATTAAAAAATCCAACACCATATGTAACCAATTTTGATCATCTGATTGAAGTCTTTTTCGATCATGAACAATATCTCACATGAAATTAGAAATCTAACCCTCTAGATGCATAGAGCTTGAAATTCCAAGATCAACAATACCAAGATCATCCAATTTTGGTATTGCTAACCCCTTCATCTTGAGACCTAGAGATTCTTTGAATCTTTGAGCCCACACAACCAGATCTTTCTCCCAGCCTTTAGAGAAATCCTTAACTTCAAAATTAACCAGCTAAGAAGTTTCCAATCAATCAAGCCAATCACCTAAACTTGGAATATTCATTTTAGAAAAATTTGTGTCTTTATTACTAAGACATTCCATCTATTATCTTCATTAATTAAGACAATCTCTCACATGGCTGGCTTGCCAGCTCTCTCTCATAATTAATCACCCTCCAAAATCATTTTAAACCCTAGCCCTTGATTTCCAAACCAATCAACCTTAACCATAGATTTTCTTCTATTATTCTCTCTAAAAATCTATAAATATGTCCCCCACCTTTCACCTAGACAGACATGGAGGCCTATAGAGAGACTACTCTACACATTATAAGCATAGAGAGATTATTCTAAACCTGAAAGCCTAGGTAATCCGCCCACCATGACAAAAGATGACTTCCTTCACTTGCTCACAGCCAAAGCCTCACAACCAGGTCTAAACTTCCTCCTCTCACTCACCCACACCTTGAACAACAAGCCTTCATCTTCATTCTCACATGTCCTTATAGCCTATAGAAGGTCCATCCTCTCTCTTCTCCCATGCCCTATGGTGTCCCATATAAGTTTAGAAGTAATTAAGAAGTTCTCTACAAGTTATGCTAATATCCAAGGCAAAACCTAAATGCAATCTTGAAGCAAAAGGATGTGATATAGAACACCATGACATCTAGCAGCATTTCACATTATTTGGGCCACATAAATAACATACTTTACCTTTCAAAAATGATTAGGAGTCTTCATAAATGTCTGGAGAATTCAAACATGATAATGGATCATCCAATTAAGTGCAACAATAAGGGGCAAGGAACCTTTGGATGGCTCGAAAAAACAAAGGATCATAAAATATAACAATGGGATGAACTTTGTCTTTATTGTCATTCTTGAATGCATCCTAGATAGTACCATCATCTCCCATTTAATTTCATTTTCGTCCTGTATGCTCTCTTGAGATTATGTGGTTCCATATTAGCATTTAAGGTCAAATTTACAGGTATAGGATTATTACCACATATTTTTTGCTTGTCAATTGCTGGGTTTCGTTAACCTAATAATCATTTTTAAGATCACCACATGGTAGATGGCATGATCATCATTTAGCCTAGCCACACGATTAAAAGTGAATCATCACACTTGTTATAGTTTGTCCCCATACCATCAAGTGTTTAGCATTTTCATGCATTCATCACTTATCACTAATCAATTTATGTTTGTTACTAGTATTGTCTTCATCATCATTAGGGATCATTCCTTTTACAAACCATTCATGAAGCCTCAAATAGGTTTGTTGCACATCTTGAGTTAGAGGACATCCTTGTGGGCTGCTCCTTGCCTCTTGTCATTTGGCAACCCTTAGTTTGTTAGGTAAAGGAAAATTCATTCACTAGTTCATCGCTATATAACCCATCCATATTTACATGTTTAGCTCATTAGGCACATCATTTTAGGCATTAATATCATGACTAACACCCCCACCCTTTTAATACACAGTCATCAATGTTTTATTCTTAGTTTGTCCTTTAGTTCTTTTACCCTATCGTTTACAACTACTAGCCTTGAGTCTCACCATGTGTGCATTCATATTATCATAATTCTTGATTGTCCTCCCATGATAATACCTTTCTTTCGATCATCTCCTAAACATTTAGATATAATCAACTCATCCTAAAGTTTGTCAAGTTGGACTTTCAATTTTCTTAGATCGACTCTTACAGGGTTCAAATCCCTAATCTGTTAATGAATGCACAGCCCCAACCTATAATTTGGATCCTTTGCAGAGTAAAATCAGCTGATCCCTTAGATCATTGAAAGCTTCACATGTGGTTCTTAGGATTTGTTTCATTTCTTGGCATCCATGGAAATTACATAGTTCTACATTCGATCCTTATTCAAACCACAAATTCATGTTTTTAAACCTAGGTACCTAAGTTTAATTTAACCGTTCTACACACCATAGGCTAATCTCATAGGAATGGATATACATTTGCACATAGTTGTTGACCTTAATTACTTTCTCATCTAACATATAAAGATTTGTAAGATCATTGCATGTAGGCCATTCACCAGATTTGTTAAGCACACTTCTTCTTTAGTATGTGTTTGGTTCCATTTATGTTTATTGAGTAAACACTACCACATAGGCATCAACAAAGGCCTAATTATGAGCATTTATACGTATCGAATCAAACATTGATTTCTGTGCAACTCTCATTTCAAGAAGCTTCATTTTGGAGCTTTTTGAAACGGGTAGGTGTTTATTGGCACTTTGTTGATGTGGTGCCTAATGGTTCCTATGTGTCATAAATGCCCTCATTAATTGCTTTTCTCGGTTTTGCAGCCACACAAGTACAAAACGTTTCCTTAATAAACGTAAATGGAATCAAACACCCTGTTGGTTAACCTCTTAATCTTCTTACTTTTAATTTTCATAATTGATTTCTCATTGGCTTCATAATTCTTTTCCAACTTCTTTTTTATTGTTGTATAAATTGTTAATCACTTATTAATCTCCTTAATAGTTTCTCACTTGTTTTCTTGATAATTGCTTTCATATTGAACTTAGGAATTAAGTAATCTAACCTTTGTAATTATTAGCTTTGGATTCTTTGTTAAGTAATTTCTCTCTTTTAATAAATTGATAGAGTGTGCGTCTCTTGCAATTTTTTTCCAAAAACCCAAAATTATAAAAATTATCCTTGGAATATTGGCAAAGTAGAGGCTGGTTTAACCAGGTGCATGTGGGGTTCCTAACAATTTCCCAAACCGTATCTTGGTTCCAAACCTAAGAATCTCTTATCTCCATTGGGTAAAAATTCACAAACAAAAAAAATATTTTTCTTGAAAATTCTGAGTTTCCCTAAATTCCCATTTCCCAAAAATTTAGGTGGCAACTTCACATTGTCCCTTTGGTTCAGGTAGCCCCACCCCAAATTTAAATTTGTATCCAACATAATTGGAAGGTTGCTTGACCCTCCCAAAGCTAAATGAAAAATCAAAAATTCCTTAAAAAATTTAACTAGTCCAGGATACAAAACGTCTAAGATTACCTTGACATGAGCTAACCATTCCATTTTATTACTCTAAGTACACTTAGAACCAAAGTCTTTTATAGACACCAAACCCAGATCATTTAGCAATTGATTACTTCTTTGTAACCTAGTGTTGCCCAACCACCGCCATCTTCTCTTCCTATTAAGAACAAAGTTAATATCCCTAATGAAATGCCAAGGGCCATTTGTTTTAGAAGCAAACATAGTCCATGCCTCAACAAACTTCTTCGTCTCTTTCCTCTTCAACTCCCCTTCATAAAAAGAACAAAACCAATAACCTAGGTTGCTATCTAAAATCAAATAGTGAATAAAATGATTATTGGTAATAATTACATTCAAATTGATCTCAAGAGACCAAAACAAGGCTAAACCACCTGATAAGCTGATAGGGTCAACACCCTAGCACCCCTAATGCCTAAGAATTTTAAGCTTCCTCCTACACTCAACCAAGTTACGTTTCGTTTCCAAAAGAAAAAATATGCAAGTATTATCCCTTTTGATGATCCTGTTCATTGAATGAACTATCTTGGGAGATCCCATACCCAGATAGTTCGAACTTGCAATCTTCATTTGCCCACTTGTGGTTGTTTTGGGTTAACCACCTTAGCCTCTTGTTACAACACTTTGAGAACAAGATCTTACCCACTTTAGTTATAGGAAAAAGAGTAGTCTAGTGTGAATTAAGAGCCACACCTTCATACCAAGCTAAACCACTATCCCAACCCCAATTTGAAAATTTTCCCAATATCTACAAAGAAGATTCCATTCTATGTCTGAAAATTTTATTAGCATCCAACTTTTATGTGGACTTAAATTTTAACTTAAAATTTAACTTTGAAGGCTCAACTTTGTTCCTTAATAAAAAAGAATTTTGATAGGGTTCAACCACCTAAACCTCTTTGGTTTTTTAACCAAAGACTTACTAAAATTTAGAATCATGAAAAGGACTAGAAATCAAATGGACAACAAAACCATTTCTTACCTCTATGTTTAAGTCACTTGGATTGAGCTCCAGAGTTAGCACATTGATCATCTTTGAACTCTGTTAATTATCAATACCACTTTGTCTATAGCTAAGGCTTTTGTCACCTCAAATTTTGATTTCTTAAAAATTGGGAGCAGGTCATAACTTGATTACACAAATCTGTTACCAAAACTGGTTCTATTTAACTTAAACATAGAGTACTTGAGTTATTATTTGCCTTTTTTGTTGATCACTAACTTTTCCCTCTTCAAGAACAATTTTAACTTCCTTTTAAGCTTTAACTTCTCTGCCCTGACTCCTTGACTTCTTCTAGTTTGAATGCCATCTAGCATTTGACCTTGAATCTCTTGTTGAACAAAAAATTCCTTAATTACCACACTCAAGCTTTCCTTTAAAGTGAATAAGTCTTCCTTCTTTTTGTGTGCTACACTTTGAGAATCATTGCTCAATAGATCAATCTTCCTATTGGAGTGAGATTACTAGTGATAGAACTAGGTTGAATTTCTTTCCAACTATCATTCAATCTTCCATTAGGATTGGGCTATTGTCGATCATGCTTGTATGGAAATTGCTACACGGAGACAATGATGCAAGCTCCATACTGACCACACCCTTTCCTTACCTTTTCCCTTTATCCATCAGTTAAACCTTTGGATTCACTTTTTGTCTTTTGTATTTTGATCCCCTTCTTCTCTTCTCTTTCTCACCAACATTTCTATTTAAAAAGTTTATATCCTCTAGATCACCATAAGCTTGTAGCCAGGGCTCATAACCTATTAGAATACTATCCTTTATCACAAATTGACTTCCTAATAGTTGGAAAGGCTGGATATTAGATGCAAAGTATCCTAATCTATTACAACTACTAGCCATATTTAAAAACAAATTTCCAACCCAACTCAAGAACCGATTTTTTGGTATTTTTGAATCTAGAATTTATGGGTCAATCTTGTACTGAATCAAACCAAATCAATTATGGTGTATTTTGAAAATGATTCCTTTCTTTATGTTTTTCATGATGGAGGTCCAACTTGTTTACATTGTGTTGCATTTTGCATTCATTCAGCCTATTCAGCCATAGAAGCCTTAGTAGCTTTTCCAGTCACATGGCAAGCATGAGCTGTCTTACTAAATTGCCCTTACCTGCTACCCCTAAATAGTCCTTTCCTATTCTACTAAAATTAGAACTTAATAAGTAACCCACCCACTTAGCTCCTTAGTTCCCACCTTTACAACACTCTGGCCGAGTTTTCTTCCCATTTGGGTTTGGACTAGGTGCAGATTGGTTTTACCATTGTTTTTTCGATGTTTTGTCGACATTGCATTAGTTTTGCATAAATTTTGCATTTTACATCATCCCATCTTAGTTGTCTTAAAGCTAGCCTCCCACCACATATTTTCTCACTCCCTTTACTAGATCTTTTAATTTAAAAAAGGGAAAATCAAGTAAATATTGTTGCAATAATAAAAAATTATTGTTGGTAACGTTTCTGAACCATAGGGGTTTATTCAAAACCATGGCATCTAGTTCCAAAATGGTTAAGACATCGAACTCAGAGAATATCATGTTGTCAAAATTAGAGAATCCTAGAGAATTGTACATTGAGATAAAAGATCATCATCAGCCTTTGGTAAGCATAGTGATGCCGCTGAGCATAGTACCCATTTGCGAAGATATAGCCAAGATGAAGAAAGATTTAGAAGAGTTAAAGCACATTCAGTCCCCTCCTGTACTAGATTTCAATGAGTTGTGCATATACTCAGGATTAGAATTTCTAAAAGGTGTTAAAATTTCAGAGTTTGTGAAGTATAAGGGGAAAGGTTGTTCTAGAGTGCATTTGAGCACATACTATGGAGAAATGTTTCAACTTGGAGTAGATGAGAAGATCCTCGTTCAGCTTTTCCAGTAGAGTTTGAAGGGTGAAGCATTAGCATGGTTCGCATCGCTTGAAGTAGATAAGAAGAAGACTTGGAATCAAGTGGCCACAACTTTTTCTGGAACGGTTTGATTACGTTATAGACTTGGCTCCAACCAGAGAAATAGTAGAAGGCATGCGAAAAGCGCCCGAGGAAAGTTTTGCTGAATACTCATATGGATGGAGATCTATTGCTGCTCAGTTGAAGCTTCCCATCCCTTTGGAAGAAATGATCAAGTTATTTCTAAGGGCCTTAGAGCCACCATTCTCTACATTCCTGAAATATCAAGATTTCAAAGATTTCAAGGGCATAATCACTATTGGCAAGAAAATTGAGCATGACTTTCGATCGGAAGGCTGCAATCCGACCGCAAACCCTCCACCATCTCAACAAGTAAATGAGGTGCAAGATGATATTGGTAATTATCCACGAGTTGGACCTTTGGGTCGTAAGCGTCCTACTTCTCCTTTCCAATCAGAGAAAAGGGTCAGAGAAAGCTTACTCCACTCCCAATGCCACTTTCTCAGTTACTTCCTCGGCTAGTACAAGGCATTTGGTTTCACTTCAGCCAAAACTAGTTCCAAATTTACTCCCTCAAGGGTTCAGATCAAATGCATTTTGTGATTATCGTCAGATGCTAGGACATCCTACCGACTAGTGTGTTCCTCTCTGGCTTGTAATACAGAACCTAACCAACAGTGGAATTCTTCAGCCTTGGCAGCGTATTGTAAGTTTTAATCCTTTTAATTTTTGTATTCCTTGCTTTGTGTTAAACATTGTAAATAACCCAAACTACACTTGATCTGATCCCTCGTGAGGGGTACGTAGGCATCCTGAGTAGTTTTACTTAGGTTCGACTTGGATAATAAAATAAAAATGAAAGTTTCATAATCATTTGAAATTTCTTGATCTAATCTTCTAGGTCTAAGATTCTTTATACCTACTAAACAACCCTAGGTTGCCTCTCTGATAGGTCCTAACCTACCTCAGCCATGTCATTCATAGCATGTTTTCTTGGATTTCATTCACTCCACCAATATCACACACACACATGCATTCACAAGTTTTCCCTTCACATTGTTTCATGCATATGGTATCTATTTTTCAAGGTTCGATGTTCCTTAGGATGAAAATAAAGAAAAAGGAATGTAAGAAAGGAAAAGAACTAAATGAGGTTAAGTCGAAGGTTCTGAACATGTTGCTAATTCTCTCTAATGAAATGAACAGATGTGACATAATTCTTGAATTACTCGATCTTACTTAGTAGAGGCTTTATAATGAAATCATCTTTTTGCCATTTCTTCTTTCCATTTGCTTTGCATTTTTCATAATAAGTTCAACTTCTTTGGTTTGGTGTTTTGCTCAGAAAAATGTCTGCTCTTGTTGACAACTAGCTTGTAACTCGCCAAGAGTTTGATGAGCTTAAGCCAATGGTGGTTACCTTAGGTTCCAAGATGGATTGGTTGATATCTCAAATTGGGGCAAACCCATTTCATATACCCCCACCTAGCAGGCCTTTGTCCTTGCCAATCTTTGTAGCATCCATGCCCGTTCCCACAACCTTTAGACCAGCACCTCAACTAACATCCTCATCTTCCAAACCAGCCATCCAAGGATGTTAACCTAGTGGATCTACATTTGCCATGAAACCATTAGGCATATCGATCTCACATCTAGTAACTTCGCTTCATGCATCTTCATTACCTAAGCTAGCACCACAAGCTCCACCACTTGCTCTAGTTCAAGCAAATCAGCATGACTAGCACTCCATTGAATCTCTTTCCTAAGCCAACATAGAATGAAAGTATCATATTAACCTAGTGCTTTGCTGATTAATTAGGAAAAGAACTGAAGGCCATTATCAGACATTTTTTTTTTATTTTTCCTAAATCCCTTGCCACTGTCAACATCGCTAGTTAGCCCATTGAGCTGATTTCATTAGACCTTCTTCTTTGTTAAACTAATCAAATTCCCAAGATGCTTCTTTCTAAAGGGATAAAAAATATATTAAAAAAAAGTGAGAAAAAGGGAAATAGAAAAATAAAAAAAAGAGAAAAAAAGAAAAGAAGATAAAAAAGGGAAAAAGAATCACTCTTATCCGTCTAACCTCGAAGTTTCCAAGTGGTAAAGATGTCAAATGATATAAATACACCTAAGTCAGTGGAATTCAAATTGTGCTCGACATATAGTTCTTTTCTATGGGTTATGCATTTAATGGAGAAATAATGGGAGACCCTCTTTTGGTCGATTGTTTTATCCCTTTTCATCAAACCCTCTTTATTATTCATTTTGTTAGTTATCCCTTTGAGCCTTTTTAGGAACCATTTCTTCAAATAAACCCTCATAATAGGCGGATGTCATATGTTTCATTGTGAGTGTGAATTTCAACAAGTTTTTGGAAAAGAAAAAGGAAAAAAGAAGAGGAAAATTTGGGGCAAGTGTGCAAAATTAAAATAAAAAAGGGAGAAAAGTAAAAACAAAAAAAAGGAGGCATCAAAGAAAAACTAGGGCAACCAATTGCTACAAAAGAATAAAGAGAAGAGTATGCAGGAAAGATCTAGGGTAGATGTGATGATAAAATCAATGAGATATTGTTTCATAGTGACATCCATTCTCAATTCTTATTTTAACCTTACCCATTTACATTTCATCTTATACTAAAGTCCTCCTTGATCACCTGGGTGCATGACCCATAGTATGTAAAGACATGAAGATCATTTTGTTTTATTTATGACTTTAAGAGTGTTTAATTTAAGAAAAATGAGAGCACAAGAGCATAATCTTGATTAAAGCCCTATAAATTGATTCAAGCATTTGATACTCATTGTAGTTTATATTTCTTGAGCCTTTTATCATTTATTTCAGAACCCTTGTCCTATGCCACATTTCATCCTATTCAGAAGTCCTCATCAATTCTTGAGAAATTGGTAATTAACAGTAGATAGACTTAAGTGGACTAGCAAGGAAGGAATTGGCAAAAAAATGGGGGAAGGAAAGAAAAAGAAGAAAAAATGAAAAAAAGAAAAAAAGAAAGAAAAGAAAGAAAATGAAAGAAAAAGAAAATTGAGCATGGTGTTTTTTTAAAACTAGGGGAAAATGGTCTAAAAGAAGAATATCCTCATTGAAGGCACCTTGCATCGAAAAGTTGATTAATCAATCAAGTGAAATGATCAATCACCTGAAGTGCGATAGGAGTACCAATCCACCCTGTTGAGCAAATTTAGCTTCATCCTGATGAATCATAGTCTTGTTTGTACAAAATTGAACAATAATATCCTTTGTGAATTATCCTTCTTAATCGATCCAAAATAGGACAATCCCCTTCTGATGGGTGTTTCTCGATGTAAATATTTGATTAGCAATCATTGCATACCCAATGTTTATGTGTTTAAGGTTTGAAATATGTTAGGCATTAATTTCCAAGGAAGAGGTGGCTACTTTTATCTCTTATTCAAGTCGCAAAAATCCCTAATTAAACTATCTTTGAGTACCTATTGCTTTGAATCATTTGAATGTGACATTATCATATCACCTCTATTGTTTACAAGGAAAGTGCATTGTGCTTTCTTAATTGATGGATTAGTTAAAAATTCCATTTGAAAGTCATCCATCATATGAAGAACTGTGTCTTTCAGTTAATCATATCATATATTTTTTTAAATCACCTAGCTTCAAGATAGTCATATTATTTTCCCACCCTATCGAATAAAAATCATTGTTTGATCAAGATATCATATTTGTTTCAAAGTCCCTTGTGGTAGTAAAGTCCTTAGACCTGTTTACGGGCCGGGCTTCGAGCCTGACTTTACACTATGTCAGGCTTGGGCTTTTGGCCGGGCCCATTTAAAATTTGGCAAAAGCTAAGCCCGAGCCTGGCCCATGAACATGTCTAAAAGTCCTTTATAGCACCAAAGTCTTTCACGACAGAATATCAATATTTTGTGGATAATTACATAGCATGCCTTTTGTTGATTTGCATCATGACCTAATGCACATTAGACATGGAAATTATCTGTTTCAATCATTAACTACTCATCTGAATTAAATTAGTTTCAAAGTTCCTTGTGGCATTAAAGTCCTTCATGACACCAAAGTCTTTCGCAGCAAAATATCAATATTTTGTAGATAATTACATAACATGCCTTTTATTGATTTGCATCGTGGCTTAATGCACATTAAACATGGAAATTATCTATTTCAATCATTAACTACTTATCTGAATTAAATATGTTTCAAAGTCCCTCACGATATCAATGTCCGTTGTGGCATTAAGGTCTGTTACAACATTAAAATCCTTCATGGCACCAAAGTCCTTCGCAGCAGAATATCAATGTTTTATGGATAATTGCATCATGGCATAAAATGACATTTTTTTATTTGCTTCGTGACATAATGCTTCCTAGATATGGAAATCATTATTGCTTTAATTAAAGATCATCGCCTCATCAAGTTTTATTCAAAAATCATTCATCTAAGTTAAATCTGTTTCAAAGTCCCTCACGGCATCAAAGTCCCTTATGGTATTAAAGTCTATTATGAAATTAAAGTCCTTCATGGTAGCAAAATCCCTTGTGGCATCAAAGTCTTTTAAGGCATTAAAGTCCCTCGTGGTGGAAAAATCAATATCAGTTCCTCTCCTTTAAGCATAAAAATATCAACATTTAATTATAAATCACCAACTTCTCATTTGAATTGTATATTTTCTAAAGTCCGTTGTGGCATCAAATTCCGTCATGGCAATAAAGTCCGTTATGGCATAAAAGTCCTTCATGGCAGCAGGGTCCCTTGTGGCATCAAAGCCCTTCAAGGCATTAAAGTCCCTCATGGCAGAAAAATCAATATTAGTTCGTCTCCTTTCAACACATAAATCATTTCATTCAATTAGAAATCATTAATTGCTCATTTGAATTATATCTACTTCAAAGTCTGTTCCGACACTAAAGTCCCTTGTAGCAACAAAGTCCCTTGTGGAGAAGAAATTAATATTGTAACATGCTTCTCGTTGATTTTCTAGCATACGTTAGATTATTGATTGTATCATGGCATAACACACATTTTGTCATCATTAGTGTTTTTATTTCTAATTGCAACACATGTCATAACTAAAAAAATGATGATGAAAATGAAAATGAAAAATAAAAATGATGATAATGAGAACTTGATAACAGGTCCTTCACCACCTTTTAAGCATGTGGCAACATGTCTAGAAATCTCATAACCTTTGATGATCTCACTATTGTGTTAAAATTCCCCATCATCCACCAAGAAGAACAAAGGAAAATAAGAACTCAAGACATTATACTAATCATGCATTATTATCTTGATGAATACTATCGTGCAATTCAAAGCACAACACATTGCACCATCATTGGATTTATCAAGTGTTTCATTGAAATTTCGAACATAGACTGCTCTTACATGGAAGGATGTCTATTGCTTGACCAAAGAGCAGTTACGCTATATTAACTATGAGATCTTTGTCACGTTTTGAAAATGTTTTACTATACCTTTTAAGATATTTTCTAAAGAATATTTGCATTTGCTTTTTCGATTGTGCTTTGCGATAAGCTTAAATATCCTGTTTCAAGTTTCTTTCAATGTTGTGTTTTACTTGCTTTGTGTGGTTTCTTTGTGACAAATGTATCCTGATTCCATAAAATTTTTGATACTTAGGAGTGGTCACATTGCAAAGAGTAAATTGTTTTCACACTATGAGCTTCTTTTGTTGTTTTTCTTTATGGAAAATTTACCATGATTCCGAAAGTTCTTAATAATTAAGGAATAGTCACTTTGCCAAGAATAAAATGGCATGTACATGATGGAACGATGCAACACGAGAACCTTTCTCCTTCACAACAATCCACCTTCCTTATCTTTTCTTTTTCTCACCCTTCTTCCAAACTTACCCTTTGCAAAAATCCTTGTGCTTCTTTTGTCTTTGTTGTTTCATAGTTTCCTACCTCACAACAAATAGGGGTAGTTGTTAGCACCCGATTTTTGCTCAGCTCACCACCTGAACCTCCAGTTTCCCCCAAACACCTGATCAAACTCTTTTGATCCCTTTGAAATGGCCAAAAACCCAAATCTCAACCCCCAAATCCATAAAATCCATTGTTGAACCCACATAATACCCTTAAAGCCTAAAAACACCCCTTCTCTCTAAATTCCCAAAATACCCTTAACCAAATTACCAAAATACCCTTGCTTAGATTCCAAAATAACCCTTAGCTAAATTACCTAAATACCCCCTTCTTCCAAATTACCAAAATACCCCTTAACCAAATTACCAAAATACCCCTCACCCAAATTACCAAATCATCCCCTGTACCAAATTCCCAAAGTGACCCCATGCCAAATTACCAAAATACTCTTCATGGTGAATACCTAAAAACTACCCTCTTTTCAATTCAACAAAACTACCTCTCATGCCAAATGACCAAAATGCCCTCCATTCCAAATCCCTAACAATACTCCTCTCCCAAATTCCAAAAATGCCCCTTATCCCCTAATTTCCCAAAATACCCTTAACCAAATTTTCTAAAATACCCCTTCCTACAAATTCCTAAAATACTCCTTGACCAAATTATCAAAATACCCCTTCCTCTAAATTCTTAAAATACCCCTTGACCAAAACACCAAAATCCCCCTCCCTCTAAATTGCCAAAATACCCCTCAAACCAAACTCCCAAAGTACTTTCCATTCCAAAATATCAAAATACCCTTCATTCTCCAAATACCCCTCTAAACCTTTTTGTTCAAACCCTAGATTACCCCAATCACCCTCATGATACCTAATTTACCAAATTCCCCTTCACCCAAAAATTTCCAAGTATTCTCCATCCCAAATTCCCAAAATACCCTTCAGACCTTAAATTACCAAAATACCCTTTTTGAACCTGAATCAGCTAAACACCACCTCTAGCTTGTATCACCCCCCCTCCAAAACCTAATTTACCAAATCAGCTCCCCTCTTTTTGCTATAAGTTTATTAGCCTCCCTTTCCTCCCATTATAAGAAGAGGCTCGGTAGATGAGGGGAGGGGGGAGCTCTCTCATTGTTTTCCTTTTGAAGGGTTGTCGAGCTAAGAATTCAGAGAGAGGGAGGGAGAGTTAAGATGAGAAGAGGTCGAAAGAGGTCGGACAGGTGGAGTTTGAAGAGGAGGTAAGATGAGAGAAGATTTGAGAGGGAGAGTAAGCGAAGAAAAGAAGTCTAGAAAGGGATCGTTGAGCTAGAACGGTTTCAGAGAGAGAGAGAGAGAGTTTGAGAGAAATTGAGGGAGAGAAAAGAGGGAGAAACAAATTGAGGCTGGCTCGAGGGAGAAGAAAACCCTGGCCAATGGTTCAGTCTTTGCTTTCTTGTCAAATTCCAGAAAAAGATCTCGTCGATTGAAAGGTTTAGCAAGAGAAGGAATCATTCTCTTCTCCATTTTTTTTCTTTGCAATATATCTGGCCATCGATGGTTTTGTCATCCTCTCTTGTTCGAATCCGAGCTGTAACACCACGCCATTATTTGAAAGAAATTATCTACGAGGGTCGAATCCCTAGGTCATCTTGTAGCATTACCAACCCGTTCTAAGGCTACAAGAGGTAAAACCAATTATCTCATACTCTCCCTCTTTTGAAATGGATTTAGTGATTTAGGCACAGTTCTTTCTTTTGTTATTTTATAATTTATTTTGCTTTGTTTAGTCTTTTATCTTGCTTCAGAGTTCAAATTCGAGAATAGTTGTGTTTTTCGGCGTTTGGGTGGGGTGGGGTGGGGTGGGATGGGGTGGGGGGTAGATATGCTCTCTTAAGACGTTTGACCAGATAACCGAGTCCTACGGTGGGGTCCTAATAGAAAAGGGTTTGGGTTTGCTACCCTTTTGCTCAGGCCCTTATGTCCAAAAGGGGTTGGTTTAGAAGTGAAGGGAAGCGCCATCGTAGCCAAAGAGCATACATTCTCAGTTCCCATTTGAATCCAAAACAAAAAGGGAATTTCGGCATTCACAATGACAAGAGAGAGGGATGCTTCCCTCAACTTACCCAGAATGGTCTCGACCTAGCCATGGTATGGAGTCACTAATTTCTAAAATATTTCACAAATCCAATTTCAGGAGGCCCATCACTTCGGGTTAGTTGTTTTGATGGGTTGTGATTCCTTCTGGTTAGCCATGAAGTGAACTGCCGGTATTTTCCCAACGTTCACAATGATGTACAATATTAAAGACAATTTTACATCAGTTCATTAAAACACTTGTTGCATTTGCATGGTTGGAATGCAATTTTATTTGCACTAGTACAAATGTATGGTAGTGCAAATAAAAAATGCAAATTCTCGTTTAGTTTTGTTTTGTATTTACTTCATTCTGTTTCATGTCTTAATTTACTTCATCTGTACTGCAATCAAACAAAATAAGCTAAAATGTAAAACAAAAATAGGTTAGAATTTACACTCAAATCATTTGTAATGCAATAGTTTTGCATTAGTACAAATTTATTTGTATTGCAACAAAGCCTCAAAGAAGATATGCTTTCATTGGGGATTGCAAGGAACTGCTGCCACCACAGTCACGCACCCGTAGCAGATGTGCTTTCAGTCCATTCATATATGACCCAATCATAAATAAATTGAACTCAGGCTGCAGTGCTATGGATAAGATTCGAATTTCAATTTGGAAAAACGGATACATATTTGAATCCCTACCTTAGAGAAGTTTAGCAGAAAACAGTTTCTAACCAACCACACATGAACTTTGTTATCCTGTTTCTGTAACTCTCTTCCCAGAAACACAAAAGTTCAAATAAACACACTGTATGGAAAGATTATTGCTTATATTGTTATTTAAAAGAAAATAGTGGTACATGCATTTCACTTCTGCTATCTAGTCTTGAAAGGCTTATAAGTCTTCAGATCTGCAGCAAGCCCCTGAACAGATCCAACTGCAGCAACAATTGACACAACCAAGCAGGCGAAGCTCAACATTTTGAGCCATGTCCATGTAAAGGAAAATCTGGGTATCCTGGACTGTGCAATGTATATCTCTATGGGGAAGTATACACTCAATGGCCAGTAAGAGAATGCTCCAATCAGGCCCAGAAAGTCGTTGAAGAATGGGAATATCATCGCAACTATTGCTGTTGCTATCACATACACCGTTCTCCATACCAGTCGGAAGAAGTTAATATGGTATGTGCCATGTAAAGGAATATTAACAGGATGTTCTTTAGTTATGAATCCATTATCCGGCCAATGGTTTCTGCAGAAGTTTTCTACATACGCGAACAAGATTTGTGAAAGAAGCTGCATGTGGTTGATAAGCCAAGTTAAATCATGAATGAATGTAGAGCTGATCAAATTTAAAGGCTATTACCTAAGGTCGGATGGACTGGATACAAACCTAACCCTTTGTTTTTTTTTTTTTTCTTTTTCTTTCTATATACATAGTGGCTATTCTCAGACTTGAACCCATGTTTTAGCTGTCCACGTTCAATAGTCTCTGTTTTGTACAGGAGTAAACAGCAAGATTTTTCCATGTTTTCAAGTTTGACAGTCCAAGATTTTACCATTTTAGAGCAAACTAATTCAGGGGGGATATCAGTAAGAACCAGACAGCAAATTAAATCACATTTCAACCCCGAGAAAGAATGTTTTTTTTTTTCTTTTTTTCTAGGGTAAATTGCTAAAACCTCCTCTGAAGTTTGATCATTGCTGAAGCCTCCCTAGAAGTTTGGTAATTGCAATCACCTCTCCTAAACTACTGAAACAGTTGCAAATTGATACCTTATGTTAGAACATAGAATCTTCCAACAATAGGCATGAAAATGCCCAAAATACCCATACAGTTACTCAGTTACTATTAAGGCTGGTTTCTATGAAAAAGGTGGTACAAATTTTATGAACAACCAAAAAACAGAATTTTAAGTTGCAGCTTTACCTGAGTGATTGATATGAAGGGGAAATTTAAAAAATAAATCAAATTTGTAGAAGAGATTGGAAGGGCTTCAGGTAGCGACTGATTGATAGAAGAGAAAACTTAAAAAATAAATATTTTGGTAAAAGTAATTACATGGGTATTTTGAATTTTTTCATGCTTCTTGTTAGAAGATTTTAAGAGAATGGATCTACTTACAACTGTGTTAGAAAGTTTAGGAGAAGTGATTGAAATTACCAAAAATTAGAGGATGTTTCAGCAAATGGTTAGAAACTTTATAGGAGGTTTCATCAATTTACCCTTTTTATTTAAGGGAAAGGAATCTTTACTTTTAATGCACGTTAAATCATTTGGAAAAATTTTCCACTTGGGCTATGCTTGTTTAAGGTGTAAATTCAATTTTACACAGATAAAATATGAACTGGTTCAGTTATTGATGGAAATTGAAACTGGTTGCTTTTGAATATTTATATCAATCGTGTTTGATTGTTTAAGGTGTAAATTTTGATGATTTTTTTTTTCGGAATTTGGAATACACGTCAGTGTAAATATAGCCTATAGCCTATAACCTGGTACAATATGTAGCTTTAGCTTATAGTCGATAGCTTGTAGCTTTAGTCTACTACAACCAACCTGTAGCTTGTAGCAGATACATCATTGCTCACCGGCTCTTTACTCCATGCTTCTCTTCACAATTTGCTCTACTACAACACCAAATGAGAGAGAGTGAGAGAGAGAGAGTAACGGAACGAAGAACCACTGGAGATAATGGTGGAGGAGTACAGGATGAGATAGGAGGACGTGAAGGCTGCCAGGGCAGAGGCGTCTAAGAGGTCGTTGGGGCAGCAAGGAGGAGGTGTGACCCACCCATGCTGCGTTTTACCCTTCTCTCCGACAACCATTTCTGCCGGGGGATTTATTTTAGTGGCTGCCATCACTTACTTCACCTTGCATGCTAAAAAGAAGCCTGAAGCTTTCCCTTGTCGATGTGGCCAACATCGCCACTGGGAAGGCCGACTTTGCCACCACCCAAGTGAGAGAGAGATCTGAGAATGGTGCCGACAAGAGTGAAACCACGAGCAAGATGGAGGTTGTTGAGACGGAGCAGACAGAGAAATGGAGAAGAGAGACGTTAGAGTAAAAAGAAATTTACTTCGATGGTAGAAAAGGTAAATTTTACATCGATAATTTTGATGTATTTTTTACATCTAGGTGTAAAAATATTTTAAAATGGAATATGACACTGATTTATGATGTAAATATACACTCTATCCAAATCCTTGCAAAATTGAACCAGGGTGTATAATTTACCCTGATTTGATTTTACACATCAAACAAACACGGCGTTGGAAAAAGTTATGGTACATTGGTCCTCTCTAAAAGCCAGGTTATATTGAAAGTCATGAGACCAAATTGCCTAATTAATAAGTAGATCAAAGAGCCAATAGACAAAAGACAAAAAAAAAATGAAAAAGACAAGGGTGGGGTGGCAAAACTTGAGTCCAAAGACATTTACATTTTAGATTTGGAGCATGATGGAGGGTGATTTGGCCCAACCTCATAATAAGAGAACACGTGGACATGACTCGACATAAGTGATAGCTCAGTATAATGAGTTCAGTACAGCTCAGTGTAACGAAGCTCACTAACCTAGTCTGACAGCCCGCCTAAAGTGGCAGCTCGCTATAAGATGATACTTCATTGCCTCGAGCTAAGACTCCCCAAAGTAAGAAGCACCTCGAGCTAAGATTCTCCAAATAGGGAGAATCCCGAACTGAAGGCACTTCGGGTTAACTTCATCAACTCCCTAGCATAAGCTCGCTCCTGCCTAAGGCTACCTCAGGGACCCACCTCGGAGAAGCACCTCAGCGCATCACCAGTAGCTCGGTATAAGGTAGCTCGCTGCAGAGCAGCTCGGTGTAAGGTAGTTCGTTGCAGAGCAATTCGGCGTATCGTAGAAGATTTTCTGTCTGACAAACATACCTTCCAAACCTGGAGACTGCACCCACGTCTCTCATCTGGCGGCGTCGTGCCTGCCAACCTTGGAGGCTGTCAGAATCGTACTCTGCAACGGTCACCTTTGCCCGACAGCTCATCTCTGACAAATAATGGCCAGCCACTCCAACCCGTAATTTGACAGCAGATCGCCGCAATAGAGATTTGGAGGCGGTTACACACAAGTCAGAATACCAGTATCTAAAGACCCCGACCCCCAGGGGTGAAGGTATTGCGTGATCAACACTCTTAGCTCTTTAATTTCTCTACAACTCTCTCTCTCTCCTTTGCTCTCCCAGCTTACTAACTTAAGCATCGGAGTGTTCCCGCCGGGTGAGCCCCCAGGATCCTTCATCTTCTTCCTTACATTTGTCTCTCGTCCGTCGCTAGTTAGGAGTGCAACCACTTCCAGCTAGGAGTGACCAGATCGCGCACCATCAATTGGCTTCGTCTGTGGGAAATGCTTCGAAAAGCCTTCTTCCACCAAATCTTTCAAGTTCAGTTTCCATGGCTTCCTCCAGCAATGCCGGATGCAGTGCGGACATGAATGCCTCTAGGGAGCAACCTCAGATCTCGAGGGCGTGCATTGGTTAGTTCACCCTACCACTCTTTGTGGATGGAGTTCCTAATCTGAACGTGCCCCAGATCATGACACCTGGGAACGCTCCACTCCCTTCCACGGCAGGTGCAACCTTCACCGAACCATCTCTTGTTCCCCTGGTGACCGGACAAAACCAACTTGAAGACCTGGTACACTACATGCGAGCTATGCAAGCTCAAATGCAACATCTCTAGCAATTCCAACTGTATCAGCAGCAAATTCTACACCAGGTTTATCAGCATTAGTATCAGCAACAGTTTCCATCGTTGCCTTAGAACCAGCAGCCGATTCCACCTCAGTATCCAGCCACACAACAAGCTAAGCCTTGCTGTCAGAATGAACACCCCCTTCGCCGGGGAGAGACCTCCCGAATCCAGAACCCTCTTGGGAGTCGGGTCTCGTTCCGTGGAAGAAGAGAGAGACGGGCTACTCCCCCCACCTCGCAGCATGTGAATAGATCGGGGGATTCTCAACCTGCCAGACCCGCCTCACCTCGGCTTTCAGAGTTCGAGATCCCGCTCGTAGAAAATCGGTTCGAGGTCCTAGCCGTGGACTCCAGACAAAGTCCCTCGATCCACAGCCATCGCCAGCAGTCTGAGCCACTCCCCGCGAGAACGGTGCCTGACAACACAGAGGCCAACAACACCAATGCAGAGTTGACCAAGAAGCAACGGATATGCTGTAGAGCTCGCCGAGCTACAGCCCAGAACTTGCCCGAACTGCCACCACTCCTCAAAGGAAAGGAAGAGGCAAGCTTGAGAGCAGTGAAAGCCACTTCGCTCCTCTATGTGCCATCCCCCTTGTCTCCCGAACTCCTGGCCGTCCCGATGCCCAAAGATTTCAAGGTACCTCCCCTGGACAAGTATGATGGATCATTCGATCCGAATGATCATGTAGATTCTTTTCAATCACAGATGCACTTAGCCGGGGTAGGTGAGTCTTGCATGTGTGTACCTTTCTCCACTACATTTAAGGGGGTAGCTCACACATGGTATAGAAACCTCGCCCCTGGGACAATCAAGAGTTGGGCGCATTTCGTGCAAATCTTCGCCTCACACTTTCATCACCAGCAAGAGGTGTTCGAGGTCCCAAGAAAGCCTTCTCGGCATAGTCCAGAGGGAAGGGGAATCTATCCATAGCTACATCAAGAGGTTCAATGATGCATGTCTGCAGATACCTGATCTAGACCCCGCAATGAGGCTCACAACAACCAAAAGAGGCATAATGCACAAAGAGTTTAAGTGGCATGTGGTGGCCAACAAGCCCAAGGATGTGACCCAATTCCTCAAGCTCACGGACCAGTTCATTGGAACAGAGGAGGAGATGAACCAGAAGAATGAGAACCCACCGGAGAAGAGGAAAAGAGAAGGTGAGACCTCAACCAACGGGAACAACAAGAGGAAGAAAGAACCAACTCGGGGAGGAAAGCCAAACCATTCTTTTTGAGCTCCTCCAGCTGAAAGGACGAACTACATGCCCTTGAACGCAAAGCGAGCAGAGATCCTCATGGTGATCAAGGACGCGTCTTATGTGAAGTGGCCACATCAGATGAGAGGAGACCCGAATACAAGAAATAAAAATTTGTATTGTCATTTTCATAGAGATCATGGTCATAGCACTGAAAATTGTAAAAACCTCTACGATGAGATAGAAGAACTCATCCGTCGCGGGTATTTAAGAAATTTTATACAAAGTGATAATAAAACAGGATGGCAAGGGGAGCAAGGAAGAGACGATCCCGAGCCTAGCAATAGGGAGAATGAGCAGCCACAGAGGCAGCCTCCCGAAGAGAAGCAAGTTCGAGAAACCATCCAAATGATCACCGGCAGATCGATCGTCGCGGGCTGCACCTCAGCCGCGGCAAGGACCTCGGCTCACGAGATCGAGAGAGAAGAGCCGAATCCCTCGAAGCGGCCAAGGGTAGAGGAACCCATTTTCTTCACCAAAGATGATGCGTGCGGAGTCCAGTACTCCCACAATGACATGCTTGTTGTAAAAATGAGAATCAATGATTTCGAGGTAAGGCGCGTCCTTGTCGACTCCGTCATTTCGGCGAATATACTCTTCAAGGCTACAGTTGATAAACTTCAGCTTCGGGAAAGTGACCTCAAGTCCACGAACACTCCCTTGGTGGGCTTCACCAGAGAGAAAGTCAGGCCCCTGGGGAGAGTTATAGTACCTGTGGAGGTCGGCACATGGCCTAGTATTGTGAGATTCGACCACCTCTTTCTAGTGGTCGTGACTCCCTCCCCGTACAATGCCCTAATAGGTCGGCCAATCATCCATGCTTTACGCGCAGTGGTGTCCACCTATTACTTGGCTATGAAGTTCCCAACGGACTTCGGAGTAGGGGTAGTGCGGGGCGACCAGCTCGAGTCTCGCAAATGCTACGTCGTCGCCCTAAAAGGGAAAGCCAAGGTGGCCGATAACCTCGAGTTGGAGCGACCTACGGAGCAACACGAAGAGCGAGCTACGTCCATAGAAGAGACGGTCACTATACCTACTTCGAAAGACGATCCAGCTCAAACTCTCCAGATCAGCGCTTCAATTGAGGAGCCTCTATGATCTCAGCTAGTAAGTTTTCTACTTAAAAATTTAGATAATGGTCTGTGGCAGAGATGCCTGGCATAGACCCCGGAGTCATTACTCATAAATTTAACACTGATCTGGTAGTTAGGCCCGTTAGATAGAAGAAACGAAACCGAGCCCCAGAGCGTTGAAGAGTAGTCGACGAGGAGGTTGGGAAGCCCCTTGCAGCCGATTTCATCAGGGAGGTCCATTACCCTCGCTGGGTAGCCAACCTCGTTCTGGTAAAAAAGGCCAACGGTAAATGGCGCATGTGCGTTGATTATACCAACCTGAATCGAGCTTGCCCGAAGGACTGCTTCCCACTCCCCAAGATAGACAGCTTGGTGGATGCGACCTCGGGGCATGAGCTGCTGAGCTTCTTGGATGCTTATTCGGGCTACAATCATATCAGAATGGACCCTGCCGATGAAGAAAAAATGGCCTTCATAACCGAGCTAGGCCTGTACTGCTACAAGGTCATGCCCTTTGGGCTAAAGAATGTCAGGGCTACTTTTCAAAGACTTGTAAACCGATTGTTTGAGCCCTTAATCGGCAAAAAAGTAGAGTGTTATGTAGACGACATGGTCGTCAAAACTCAGTTTTCAAATGATTTAATAAAAGATCTGCATTATATTTTTGAAATTTTGTGCAAGTTTAACATGAAATTAAACCCGAACAAGTGTGTTTTCGATGTCACCTTGGGTAAATTCTTAGGTTACATCGTCAACCGACGTGGCATTGAGGCCAACCCTAATAAAATTAAGGCCATCTTAGATATGAGACCACCCCGAAAATTGAAGGAGGTTCAGAGGTTGAACGGCTGTATAGCCGCTCGGAGCCGCTTCATGTCTAAATCGGCAGATCGTTGTATGCCTTTCTATAAGGCAATTAAAAGAAGCAAGGACTTTGAGTGGACCGAAGAGTGCCAGCTCGCATTTGACGAGCTCAAAAGGTGCCTCGCTAGCATCCCAGTGTTAACCTGACCCGAGGAGGGAGATATTTTGGAGCTGTACCTCTCCGCGAGTGATGAGGTAGTCAGCTCGGTACTGATAAAATAAGTAGATCGGATCCAACGACCCATCTATTAAGTTAGTAAAGTGTTGTAGGAAGCAGAGACGAGGTATCCAGAGATCGAAAAGTTGGCGTATGAGATCGAAAAGCTCATACGATCGTTGTCCTCACCAATAAGCCTCTGAGGCAAGTCTTGCTTAAGCTTGAGGTCTCCGGTAGGTTGACGAAGTAGGCCATCGAACTCAGCGAGTACGACGTCTAGTACAAGTCGCGAATTGCTATCAAGGCCCAAGCCTTGGCCGACTTTGTCGCAGAATACACTTTCAGTACTGAAGTCCCCAGATCGGATGAGCCCGAGTATAGCGAGGAAGCCTCAACTAGCGCGGCCTCTCTCCTGGTCAGACCGAACCCGACCTGGGATGAGGAGCCCTGGATCCTCTATGTGGATGGCTCATCAAATCAACAGGGTAGCAGGGCTAGAATCGTTCTGTACGGGCCAAAAGGTGTGAAATTGGAGCATGCGCTATGCTTCGAGTTCGCTGCGTCCAACAATGAAGCGGAGTACGAAGCGTTGATAGCCAGGCTAGCCCTAGCAAATGAAGTGAAAGCTAAGCACATCGTCATCTGTAGTGACTCCCAGCTCGTGGTCAAATAGGTCACCGGTGAATATGAAGCTCACAAGCCAACCATGATCGCCTACTTAGCCAATGTCAGAGAGGCTCTGCTCAACTTCCAGTCCTACTTCATCAAGCAGATCTTGAGATCCGAGAACGCTGAGGCTGATGCCCTATCCCGATTAGCTAGCACAAGCGATAACACCATCAGAACCGTGTACATAGAGAACCTGCCTCGACCTAGCATTCTCGAGGGGGCAGAGGAGGTCGCTCCTATCGTACAAGTAGAGCCGAGATGGGTTGATCCAATCGCGAGCTACCTGCTACACGAGACCCTCCCTGCAGATCGTAATGCTACCAGAAGGGTAGAGCGTCAGGCAGCCAAATGCGTCATAATAGACGGACGGTTGTACCGAAGATCCTACACGCTCCCTTATCTGTGCTGCTTACGACCTTCCGAAGCTGAGCTCGTGCTCCGCGACACTCATGAGGGCTTGTGCGACGGACACATGGGGGGCAGGGTTCTCGCCCAGAAGGCGCTACGACAGGGATATTATTGGCCAACGATGAAGGCAGATGCGACTAAGTTCATCAGAAGGTGTGACAAGTGTAAGAAGCATGCCAACATCCACCGCTAGCCCGCTGCCGACTTCAAGTACCTCACCAGCCCATGGCCCTTTGCACAATGGGGGATCGATATACTCGGACCATTTCCACCAGCAATAGGACAGAGGAGGTTCTTAGTGGTGGCAATTGATTATTTCACCAAGTGGTTAGAGGCTGAACCTCTCGCAACGATCACGGTGCGAAGTGTGCAGAATTTCTTCAGAAGAATATAGTTTGCCGTTTTGGACTACTCCGAGTGCTCATCTCTGATAACGACAAACAATTCGAGGACATTAAGTTCCAGAACTAGTGAAAAGACATGGGAATACAACAAAATTTCACCTCAGTGGCAGACCTTCAAGCGAACGGTCAAGTGGAGGTCACAAACAGAGCCATTCTCCGCGGACTAAAGGCACGTCTAGCCCGAGCTAAGGGACTGTGGGTAGACGAGCTGCCCAACGTACTATGGGCCTATCGAACCACGGTGAAGACCGCAATGGGCGAAACCCCTATCAACCTCACTTACGGTATGGAGGTAGTGATCCCAGCCGAGATTGAGGTCCCTACACTACGCCTGGAAGCATACGACGACAAAGCAAACAAGGATGAACTACGCACCAACCTCGACCTCCTTGACGAGGTACGGGACCTTGCATACATAAGGACCGCAGCCTACAAACAGAGAGTAGCTCGGTACTATAACACTAGGGTCAAGAAGCAGAACCTCCGCGTCGGAGACCTAGTTCTTCGTAAAGTCATGGTACCTGAGCCTGGTGTTGGTAAGCTCGGGCCAAATTGGGAAGGACCCTACCGAGTAAAGCGGGTACTTGGGGAAGGAACGTATGAGCTTGAAACCCTAGAAGGGAAGCAGGTACCTTGGGCATGGAAAATTTACCAAACTCCAGAAGTGAGTGGACCACAAGTCGCTCCTCGAGCCTATGGACCAAAGTGCCGAGCTAAACCTCAGCACATACAAGACCCAGTCACTTCCTTGGCATGGGCAAACTCTAGAAGTGAGTGGACCACAAGTCGCTCCTCAAGCCTAAGGGCCAAAGTGCCGAGCTAAACCTCGGCACCATACAAGACCGAGTCACCTCCTTGGCATGGGCGAACTCCAAAAGTGAGTGGACCACAAGTCGCTCCTTAAGCCTAAGGGCCAAATTGCCGAGCTAAACCTCAACACCATAGAAGACCCAGTCGCCTCCTTGGCATGGGTGAACTCCAGAAGTGAGTGGACCACAAGTCGCTCCTTAAGCCTAAGGGCCAAAGTGCTGAGCTAAACCTTGGCACCATACAAGACCCAGTCGCCTCCTTGGCATGTCCAGAAGTGAGTGGACCACAAGTCGCTCCTCGAGCCTAAGGGTCAAAGTGCCGAGCTAATAAAAGAACCTCGGCACCATATAAGGCCTAGTTGCCTCCTTGGCATTGGCGAACTCCAGAAGAGAGTGGACTATAAGTCGCTCCCCCAGCCTAAGGGCTAAGATGCCAAGATAACAAAAGACCTCGGTACCACCAAAGACCTAGTCGCTAGTTCGACGTAGGCAAAGTACTCTAAAAATGCCTAAGGTATAGGCAGCTCAGGTATGAGCACCTATGATAGCTCGGGCATACCAGGCAGTTCAACATAGGCGAAGTAACCAGTGCACTGACAGGTTAGGCATGCACCCTACAATGCCGCTCACTTCGGCGTACACCTTGTGAAGTTGCCTCTAAGCACTGAGTGAGTTCAGGATAACAACTAAGGAACCCCCACTTCGGTCGTCTAGCTTGATGGCTTAACAATTCAGGAAAATGGCATCCTCAATTTGCGATCAGAAACAAGGAAATTGCACGACACTTAGCAAGAAAAAAGTGTTTCATTAATTCTGCAGTTCATTACAAGGATGGAAGAAACAAAAAATGCTGAGCTCGTAGGCTCGAAATACAAAGACTACTTGAACTACTTGAGGGGCTCGTCGCTCTTGCCCGAAGCCTCCGCGGAAGTACCAGCCTGGTCGGTGGCATTAACCTCTCTAATGTCGTCATCCTCCTCCTCGGAGTTTGGGTCTTCGGCGGCTTGGAGGGCTACCTCTCCTGTGATTCGCGAGGTAGTGATGGCGCTTACGTCGAGTTGCGGGAACTTGCACTTGATTAGCCATCTACTGAGCTTGAAGCCTTTGTGGTAGGCCTCCACCAATGCCCCATCGAACTCCTTCGAGTTCTTGTAGTCTTTGACAGCCTTGACCTTGGCCTCCTCCATGGACTAAAGAAAGATTTCAGTCCACTCCTTGACATCCGCCTCGAGGTTCTCTACCCAGCGCTCTAGAGTTCTTCTATCCGTCTCAAGGTTTTCCACCTTGCGCAGCAGGTCTTCCTTCTTCGACATCAACGACATGATTAACTCTTCCTGAGCTAGCGCATCGCCCTCTAGCCGGTGGATCTGGCCGCGAGCTAATTTCAGCTCAGTATGGGCCTAACGGGATGAACTCTCGATGGCCGGAGCCTGCTTCAGGTGTGCCTCAGATTGGAGAGTTAGGGAGTGCACGGCATTGTTCACTTGCCAAGAATGCCAGTTAGTACCAATAAGGCTACAAATGCAAAAACTAAAGTTTAAGTGCGACCTCAGAGTGAACACTAGTGAACTTATGGCGAAGAAAATGACTCGGGTCCCCCCTATTTATAGCTGCTATATCTGGGAATCAATGGTCAAGATCAGGACGATCCAACGACTCTCAAGAAAACTGGCTGCGCGACCCCCGAGGTGAAATCAATTTAGCGTATTTTTTGGCGTCTGCGGAATCTATAGATCGCGTGACGTCCGCACGTGAAATGCATGCAACCCGGGTTATCCTTGATTGTGACAAGCAGCGAACTGGTCCGACCAGCGAACTATCTGACTAGACAACCTAGACTTCGAGCCAAATCCACCCGTCGTGTCATGAACTCCCCACACCAGGTCAGGACCCCTGGCCCGGGGAGTGGGGGGTAATTGATGGAGGGTGATTTGGCCTGACCTCATAATAAGGGGACACGTGGACATGACTCAACATAAGTGATAGCTCAGCATAACGAGTTCGGTACAACTCAACGTAACGAAGCTCACTGACCCAGTCTGACAGCCCGCCTAAAGTGGCAGCTTGCTACAAGATGATACTCCGTTGCCCCGAGCTAAGACTCCCCCAAGTAAGAAGCACCCTGAGCTAAGATTCTCCAAGTAGGGAGAATCCCGAACTGAAGACACTTCGGGTTAAGCTCGTCAGCTCCCTAGCATAAGCTCTCTCCTGCCTAAGGCTACCTCAGGGACCCGCCTCGGAGAAGCACCTCGGCACATCACCAGCAGCTCGGTGTAAGGTAATTCGCTACAGAGCAATTCGGCGTATCGTAGAAGATTTTCTGTCTGACAACCGTACCTGCCAAACCTGGAGATTGCAGCCACGTCTCTCGTCTGGTGGCGTCGTGCCTGCCAACCCTAGAGGCTGCTAAAATCGTACTCTGCAGCGGTCACCTTTGACTGATAGCTCAGCTCTGACAAATAATGGCAAGCCACTTCAAGCCGTTATTTGACAGCAGATCGCCGCAGCAGAGATTTGGAGGCAGTTATACCTGACAAGTCAGAATACCAATATATAAAGACCCCGACCCCAGGGGCAAAGGTATTGCATGATCAGCACTCTTAGCTCTTTAATTTCTCTACAACTCTCTCTCTCCTTTGCTCTCCCAACTTACTAACTTAAGCATCGGAGTGTTCTTGCCGCGTGAGCCCCCGGGATCCTTCATCTTCTTCCTTACAGGTGTCTCTCATCCATCGCCAGTTAGGAGCGCAGCCACTTCCAATTAGAAGTGACCAGATCGTACACCATCAGAGCAAATATGAATTTTTTTTTTGCAACATCAAAATATCAGAGTTATGTGTTGCAAGGAGCATTAATATGAATTAATAAGATGATTTGGGTCTTATATATGTCGACTTTCAATACATTAACCAAATTCCTAGAGAAGAGGAGGATTAAGGTGAAATAACTTGTCAGAAGAGAAAAACTCATTCAAATAGTTTACCTTTCATTATTTGATGCACTTCCTCCTTATCACAGGGTTATGGCAATTTTCCCTTGTTTTTTTTTTCTCTAAAAAGTTTATTGTTTTTGAGCCAAGATGGTCTTCCTTTTCAAGAATTCCATTCTGCCTTTGCCCATCCAAGTTGGCAGTTTATACATTTAGGCCGAGATTGACCAGCCCATCATGGCCCACCATGCAATAAACTGTAGCAAAAACTAAAGACCATAATTTTACCAATATCATCATTCAGCCTTTTGAAACTTGTCAAATCCTATGATAAATCTGCTGCATGAACAGCTTTTCGCTGAAAATTTTGTATTTTAGAATTTAGATGAAGATGAGGATTCTAGTTTAGTTATTATAGTGGTAGCCTATTTATTTTGTTCTCTCTTGTAAGTTGCTTGTGGTCTGTTGACGAGTAAGATAAGAACAAATGAGCAAACCTGATATACTCCAATGAGATGGATGGCAATGCAAACATTGGCAAAGTCAATGAGCCAAAAGGGTTCATAAAATCCAAGCCCAGTAAGAAAGTTTCCTGGTGCATCATTCCCAAACGCAGCATAGCCAATGCATCCACATAGTATGTAGAACATGGCTGTGGTGGAGACCCCAATAAACGAAGCCCTCTTCATCACTTTGTTCTCTGGGGGACTTGATTTTAGTGTGTCCTGCAATTCATAGTTTGCCTTCAAGACGTCAAATGTAGTATATATATATAGAAAGTGAAAAGCATAGCAATGATGGCTTGTTCAGAAACTCTTGTAGGTATGGTTTTCAAAACCGGAGCGGACTGGATGGATCGGAAAAACCTGGAACAAGTCAGGTGACCGGTTTCTTTTTTCCCTGAAACTGAGATTTCTCAAATTAATCATTCAAATCGTTTGAATTGTTTTGATATTTTTTATTTTTCAAATTTTATTTTTTATTTTTTTGTCAAAACAGGCTGATTGTTCGGTTTGAACGGTCAAACTGTTCGACCCGATAACCAGACCCCTGACCAATTCAGTTTCTGGGTCGGTTTTAAAAACCATACTTGCAGGTATAGAAATTGCATATGGTTTATTTGAAGAGGGAAAAATATGATTGGTTTAATTTAATTTAGCAACCACGGTTTTATGAATTAATTAAGAAAACCTAAACAGCTGTTGAGGATTAAGCTGAACCATCTTAGTCATTGGTTGACAAATGATTCAAAGTATTGTCAGTATATTTAAGTACTACCCACTGCTTAAATTTTAGGAATTCTTTGCAACTACTTGATTATATTTTTCGGATCAAATAAACATAATTCCGCTGCTGCTTCCCTCCAACCTGAGAAAATTAGGGATCCAATGGAGCATCTTAAGAACAGTGAACGATGCATGGGGTTGTGTACCAAGTTCAAGCACATGTGCCGAATGTAAGACTGTAAGATTGTAATTTGAGTGGACCCAACATGAAACTGGCCCAACCCAATCTCATGTTTTGCAAGGGTAAGTCCATAGTCTTTGATGTTTGGCCTATGGGCTGGAACTTGGTCAGCACCTAGAAATTGGAGTTTGTCTCTCGATGTAGGGCTGTAAATAATTCGGATCGGATCTCATCTCGTAAGAGCTGGATTCGGATGTCCCTTATTCTTAACAAAGGGGCGGGACCTGCTCTTCACAAATGGGCGCCTCACAGATATATCCACCGTGCATTGAAAACATCTCCCGTGAAAAATAATAATAAATATGAGTTATGTTCTCAATACATAATAGGAGGTGTGAAGAGCAGATTCAGTTTCCCTAACAAATTGGATTGAACCGATTAATAGCCCAAGGCTCCCAAACCCTAATCGATTGGGCTGCCCATTGCCCCTTTTCTTCCTTTCCTCATTTGGTCCCCTACTCCTCTACCCGCTAAGGCTGCAAAATGTAAGTCTTCTCCTCTATCTCTCTCCCTGTAGTTATGGGGCTAAAATCGGATACCTGTTAAGCTATCGAATCCGAATCATGAATTGTAAAATCCGACAGTTTAATGTTGCATTCAATTTGATCTGTTTGCCGCCCTATCTCGATGAAGTTACCGTATAATGCTCATACTTATCTATTTTTCTTGACAACGATCACCATCCTAAAAAATTTTAGCCCATTCTCATTGTCTTTTCTCTTCTATTTTGTTTTCTTTTTATTTTTATATATCTCACACTTAAATGTCTTTTTTCTTGATTTGTTAACTAGATCACTATTTTTGGTTTTACTTGCGTAGGGTTTGATAATGCTAAAATAAGGTTTGATTTAGGAACGTTTTCAAATGTTTGAGATGGCTCATGACTAAAATGTATTCATCTTTTTAATATTACAAGAACACTTGAAAATTTTAGTGGACTTGAAGAGGAAATCCCTTAGAGTCCAAAAGCATTGGATTCAGAGTCTCTCTAGTGGTGGGTACACATTCAACCATTTGGATTGAATAGGTCAACCCATGATGCCATAATTAAATAATAAAAATCTAAAAACATATGAAAATACAAAAGAATTATAGAAAATAATGCAATTTTGTCAAAAATTTTGGATAGTTCTCTAATATTTTAAATTCATCATATCAAACAAATGGCAAGTATGATAAATAAGAACCTTTTCTATTAAATGAAGGAAATAGAATACAAATCTTAAAATTGACCAAGTAATGAAATCATTTTCCTATCTAGGTGGTTAGTCAATGGTTCAAGTAGTAGGGTTAAATGAGTCAATCTATGATATCATAATTAAATAATAAAAATTAAAAAACACATAAAAATACAAAATAGTTATAAAAATAATGAAAACTTATGAAAAGTTTGTGCACATCTCTAGTATTATATATTCATTATATTAAAAAAGTAATATAATAAGAATTTATATTATTTTGTTAAATATATAATAAAATAAAGGGAAAATTCCACTTTAGTACCTTGAACTTTGGGGGTAGTGTCAAGTTAGTACTCGAACTTTCAAACGTGTTGCTATAGTACCTAAATTTTCAAAAAGTGTCAAATTGGTCTCCATCCTTAACCGACCATTAGTTATCTATTAAAAATATTAAAACTACCTTCAAAAGAAGATATTTTTCATTGTCTTCTACTTCACTAACCAAGTCAAATGGTTCAATGGCTCAATTAGATATGACACAATGTTGTTGACTAAATCAATGAATTTTATGTAGCCAAGCAATTTGATGATAAATAGACCTAGAATCCGACTTAATAGGTCAATCGGTCTAATGGGTTGACTGACTATAGCCTAAAAGACACCAATTAAAAACCAATGTTTTAAAAATAAATTAGATATGCATTTCCCTTCTAATCAAGCAAAATCTATCCACTTGTGATGTCATAAATTAAATAATAAAATATAAAATATTTTATACTTTATAAAAAGTCTAAACATGTCCTTACCTTAATATTATATAATTGTCATGTTAAGCAAAAGTATATTTAAAAATGAGAATTATTGTCATAAAATACATAAGTTAGAAAAAGATAATCAATGCCTTACCTATAGCCCATTAACCTGGTCAAATACTATAGTTGTTCGGCCAGCAAGGTCACTTGGTGTAGACCAAAGTCAATAGTGTTTTGCAACAAGGCGGTTTATGCTGAGAGTCTGAGACATTAACAGACTAATCAATTTGGTTCAACCACAAACTAAAAATAATGACACGAATTCATATTTGTTTAATTACTTGTCTTTGTGACATGAATCCTAATAAGAAAATTGAAATTATATCTTCATCACTACCACCAATTGAAAATGTCCATGACAATAACTAAGTGAGAGTAGATTTAAGAGAATATTAGATAAGTGTCTCAAAGTATAATCTTGTACATGCAAATAGGGGTGCAATTGAACCAAGCTGATTTGAACTTCGGCATGTCTTAGCTCAATTTGACTAAAATACTACTATTTTCAAGTTTGAGATTGATTCAAACTCTATTTTTCAATTAAAGTTTGGTTTGAAATCTCAAAAAAACTAATATGTTTTTATATTTTATAATATATATTATAAAAACTATAATATATATCCATATACCTATATATAAAATTGTCAATGATATAATTTTGGTTTTTCCAATTTTATCTTTACAAATTTGTAAATCACATAAGACAAAAGTAATCATTACACTTTTTCACTTTCATATTTGTCATTAAATTTTTTTAATTATTTACAATTATACCACCATTTAAAAGAAAATTAATGAATTTCATCTCTTTCATACCCTAATTCTTTTCCTCTCTCTCTTGCCTAATATTTAGGATTTTCAATCGGTTTGACCTGGTCATAATTGCTTGTACCAGTCCCATTCTAATAAACTTTATTTATTCATTTATTTATTTTACTAAGTTAAATCAATTATTATATATAAAATTTTATTTATTTAATTATTTATTTATTTAGAAATAATTTACTAACAAATTATTATTAGCCCAATATTTGGGACTATCAATCCCCTCCCAATAAACTTTATTTATTCATTTATTTATTTTATTAAAATAAATAAATTATTATATATAAAATTTTATTTATTTAATTTACTAAATTATTTGTGTATTTAGAACTAATTTATTAACAAATTATTATTTGCCCAATATATAGGGTTATTAATGGGTCTGGTCTGGTTCAGGATAGCATGTACAAGTCCTGTCCCAAAACTTTTATTTATTCATTTATTTATTTTATTAAATGAAATAAATTATTGTCTATAAAATTTTATTTATTTAATTTACTAAATTATTTATTTTTTAGGAATAATTACAAACAAATAATTACCATATCTTCGTCCCTACTAGCGGGGACAAGGTTATCCCAATCCCTGTCCCCACAAGGATCCTCACTCATGCTTTTTCTATGGTGTCAACCATTTTGTTTTTTATTTTATAAAAATTAAAATAGTTAAAATTTACAATCTCCTATGAAAAAAAATTCTAAGTATATTTAAACATATTCAACTATATTTTTAAAAATATTAATATACATATATATGTAGATACAAGCTTACATATATACATATATAAGCAAGGATCCCCAAGGGGTGGAGCTTATATAGGGGCCTTAGGGAAAATTGCCATCTCTAATAATCATTGCTATATTGTTAATTTTATAGAGAAACAATGTTTTTTATTTCCTCATTGTATATATTGCTATTCTTATTTATTCTCAACTGACCCCATTTGTACCTTTGTAGCTGCCAAGGGAACACTCTACGAGAAAGTAAAAATTAAAGACAAATAATACTTACCCAACTAACAAAAGTGATTATCCACTCTCTAGATTCGTCTTTTGTATATTATTGATAGTTATTGTTTAGAATAATTATCATATAATCAATTATTCTTCCAAGTTGTAATAATCTTTGTACATTATGGTTATAAAAAAAATCTAATAATGTAATTTTTTTTCTTGATTCTATTTTAAAAAATTATTTTTCATATTAAATAATTTTACTATTATGTATATATTTTTACATTAGATATACATGCATAGCACGTGCCCTTCATTTATACCACCTATACTTTGTGGGCATTAACACTTAACCCTCCTAAACATTCATTTGTGACAATACACCCTTCACACCCTTTTCAAATTCCAACACTTTGCTCCCTCTATTAGCATTCCACTAGTTAATTTCAAAAGATGTTCTCATGTGACTGTCATGTGTTGAGTTGAAATCAGGCCCTCACAAGATAGTTTCCCACAACGTCCCATAGCACATCCCCATTGTGTATTGGTAACATCTTCTGATGATGTCTCATCATTTCTGGTACTTATCATCGGGAGATGTTCCTAATACATATCAAGGATGTATTGTGAGACATTGTGGGGGGTTGATTTCAACTCTCATGTGTTTGTTAAACATTTCTAAATCCCCAAATTACTCTTTCTTTAATGTGCTTTGCCTTTGTTAATTATTTTCATCACTATGAAATGTATCTTGTTCGTATGAATCTTGAAAGGACATTTTAGTGAATTAACTTCTTCCATCAATCCAATTAATGCCAAGGAAGTAAAGTGTTAGAATCTAAAAGTGAGCCAAACATTTAATTGGTCACATTCAAATTCAAATAACTAGTTGAGATTACCCTAAAATTTGAACTCAAATTTAGATTAGAATATGTAATTGTATTTGCACTAGTACAAATGCATGGGAGTGCAAAAGAATGCAAATTCTAGTTAATTTTTTTTTTTAATTTCTTTTGCAGGGCTAGGGTAGCCCGTCCCCCAACACATAACCCCCCCTCCCAACCAGCTGGTTGGTAAGGTCTCCTACTGGTCGTAGTGGAGACTTGAGATCAAATCCCAACTGGTTGGCACCTTGCAATTTTTTGCTTGAGGTCTTATTTTTATTTCATTTGCATATTGCCATCAAACAAAAAATTTAAAACAAAAGTATATCAGAATTTGCATTCAAATTATTTGCACTACCATAGTTTTGCATCACTGCAAATAAATTTGTCCTACAACCAAAAGCAGCAAGCTCGATTCAATTACAACCCTACTTGCGATTGAATCCCTTTTTGGCAATTCTGCCCTCAAGGTTTTGAAAGAATGGTAGGATCCATCTAATGGACGCCATAAAGGTTGCGGAATGGGTGGGGCGAATTTCAAAAATTTCCTACCTTCTCCCAACTGGGAATCATATTCCCTGAATTTAGAATACAATATTCAAGGATCTACTTGAACCTTAATCAAACCAGATCTGTACCAAAAGATAAATGGGAGGATTATACCTGATCCGGAGAAGCAGTATCTCCCAAAGTTGGTGTTCACGCCCAAAGAATGCTCCAAGATCTGTCCCTGCTGAAGATGACACAGCTGTGGATGGAACAGAACCAGCAGGGTGCGTCCTACACACTGGATCCTTCACAAGAATCCCCTGGATGTACTAAACACTGAATTCTTTCAGTCTTTCTTGCAAGACTGATGTCAAGAACTGGTTTCTTGACCTTCTTTTCTGCAAAGATCAAATCTTGCAACAATGCAGATGGCGGCGGCAGGAGGAGATTTCCAGAAACGAAAAAGGCTGAACTGTTTTCTTTTCTGGAGAGAATGAGATCTAATCTCAATTCGTAGGAACCTTTCTTGCTTACCAGAACCTCTTGGATCGAAATCTGATTTCCCTCTCTTGGTTCATTCGAAAATCTCCTCTCTTTTCTTCTTGATTAAGAAATCTCCTAATTAGGAGTTATCCCAATCCAAAACAGTATTTGGATAGGGGATAATCTTAATCCCTTTCCCAGATAGAGTTAGCTTACTCCTGATCTTATCAGGAGGTTACCAGATTCAAATCTGATTTGAATTTGGTCTCTAAGAGTGGATAAGGCTAAGAGCCCAATCCTTTTTGCTAACTTCAATCTCAAATTCGCCCCATTGATGGGTGATCATATCAGCCCACTTCGAAATGGGCTTTTGGCCCATTAAGTATTCAGTGTTTAATTAGTTTCCAATCTGCTGCCCAGTTGGGCTTCTTTGTATGGCGTGGGACCCAAGCATTGATCTACACACCAGCCACATGGGTTCGGCCCAGCCTTTAATACAAGAACCAGCCAAATTCACTGAAAATCTCAATGAACCCCTTGAGTCCATCGTATGAACCCTATGGGCCCAACACTTACATTAAGTGGTCCCTGTGCCAAGCCATCTTATAAAAACCCAGGGACTGTGGGCAGGTGCAAGATTAGCCCAACAGGTATTATCCTAAATGGTCTTACACTTAACCTCTCAGCCCTTAATGATCAAGCACTGCCCGACAAGAGAGGACCTCTCCCTCGGCTGCAAGGAACAGTGCCGCACTCTCCTCTCACATGGATCCCGGGAATTAAAACCATTTGCAAACATTTTTGAAACCGTACATATATATGTAAATATATTAATTTTGCAAAAACAAAATTCCAACGATTGAAATCAACTGCCGGCAGTTTGGTTTCCATCAGAGAGAGTGCATTCCCGATCATTACCCTTTGTCCGACAAAGTGGCCGATTCTGTCACTATGACCACCCACTCAGACGAATTCTCAAACTGCCCCAACATACCCAGGTTTTGATCCCCACTAAGGATCTCACTGATTGGCATATCAAAGGCAGCCTGATCCAGCACCTAGTGAAGTGTCATAATCGAGTCTAGGGGTCAGGTGTAACTTTCCAGTTTTGCCCATCTATCTCCAAGGTCCAGGGCAAGACTGGAAATCTGGTCCGGTTCAAGGATTCAAGTAATCCCATGCTGTATGTGCCTCGGGTCTTACCCTGATGGCTGAGACAGGCCATCCCAACACTTGGTGGCACACCAGTATCAGCCTTGGCAGGATAAATCTCCCCAGACTTATCCAACGGCTGTGAACATTTAAAACTAACATGAGTCTCTACAAATGTCCAGTTTTAGGGTTTTACACAGAATTAAACCAAACAACATGAATCAAACATGCACTTTATTTATTTCCACTAAATAACAAAAGTACATCAAAATGATTGAAGCTAAGGGCATACAAAATTGTCTAACAGGTTTTGCTAAGAGCATGATATTACATACCACCAAAAATGAGGAGCATCAGCTGCATTGATCTAATAGATATGGCTACTTATTGCAGCAACAATGCAGCCCTTTCTTTTTGGGCTCCATTTGTTTGCGATACAAATGCCAAACTGGGGTATTTATGTACCCGGTTTCGCATTTGCGAGCATTTATTTGAAACGTAAAAAAGTAATGATTATCAGAGCAAAAATGTATTTTCTGATACCTTTGTACTCTGAGAAGATAGCATCATATTATCTATTTTTTGGATACAATTTTGTTTTCTTTTGATAATTAACTTTTTGACCAAAATTGGTGCATTGGAGCATAAGATAGTTGAAGCATTTAATGATGGGCCCATAATTTTGCACCCATTTCAAACAAACAAGATGATTTCCAAAACGATTTAAAATGTGAATGGTTTTTGCATTCATGAACAGAAAAATGGGTAAATATGTAGTGTACATATTTGTCGTTTGCATTGCAACCAAAGGCAGCCCAAGTATCAATCATGCTCCGCTGCATTTCTGTTACCAAATTTCTATTTTAAGAAAATGAATATGGCATAAGATTGGCTTGCCTGTATCTCAACGAGGACGGGAGCGAAGCTGTAAGAAAAGGCAATATCTCCAATGGCCTGGAAGATCCTCCACACCTTCTCAGTCTCTGTGACATCCACTCCAACTTCGACCCCTCTCCAACTGTTCCTTACTTCATGGCTTCTCTCTGCAAATATACCAAATAGCAGGGAGCACCTTACTTGAGCAAAACGAATTACACCATGCATGCATTCAACAAAGAGGAATCATATCCCCCTTACTGTATCCCATATCGATCTATGTTTCAGTGTTTTTTGAATTAGTTGCTAATTACCAACCTGCAATTTTAGCTGCAGCGAGACCGATGCCTATAAGAGAATAAGAAAATGACATCAGAGCTGCGACGATAGAGAGCCAAGAGAGCTTGTGAATGTTTGGAATTTGGGACAGAACTATCTGAATGCATGCGAAGATGATTGTGTAGGGATAGTTTGATACTTTGCAGTTCGCATGGTGGCCGTTCATGTGGAAGCAGTTGGACCTTTTAACTGCCCTGGTCGAGATAAAAATGAAAGAAGAAATCGATCACCAGCCATTCTAACAGCATTTACAAATACACATCTGCAATCAGCTAAAGCTCATGAATGAAAAGAACAAATTTTCAAGCTTTGATGGAGCTTGATTACATACGCCATACTGAGAGATGCGGTGATGGTGAATCCAATGGTAGCCCCTGCAAAACTTCCATATTGAGCTATTCCACAAAGCTGAACCTTGATTCCACCTGAAGAAAGTAAAAAAGAAGGAAGAAAAGCAATAAATAAAAGGAAATTAAAATCAGAAACCCATCAAAGATTTCAGACTTTTAAGGTCACCACCCTCTTGGCATATCAAGGTTTTGAATTTGAATTTTGAAGGGCTCGGCTCGCTTTTGTTTCTCATTGAATGTTGTGCTCTCAGAGCTAAATTTGTTACCTAGATTGGCTCTCACAACGTCCATGTAGGTATAGTTTCTGTTGCCAGTAACAGGATCAGGAGACCTGTAACAGTCAGCGAGAAGAGAGGATGTGAAACAGGCGATGACAGAAAAGAGCACGAGAGCAGCAGGTCCAGCAACCCAACCCAACTGAGCTATAATCCAAGCTAGGGACAGCACTCCAGATCCAATAACAGTTGTAATTAAGTGAGCACTTGCAGTCATCAACGTCCCTTGAGATCAAAACAAAAACAAAACCCAATACAAGTAATTAAATTTAGAGAAGATTAAAGCTCAAAATAATGAAGTTGATCGAGTCTGATCAGAACTTCTAAATTTTGGTTATAGAAACAATACCAGTTCTCTTTACGCGCCCATCGTCGTCCAAATTCTTTTCACAGGCGCCCCATATGAACTCTTGGTCTGACATCGGTAGCCCAGACTTTATTAGCAACAGGAGTTTTGCTTTTCATCCAATTAATGTCATTAATAATTAACTACATTGGGTTGTGGAATTATAAGTTTGGCTTTGGGCAAGTCGCAGGCGTTGCTAGTGCTCCGAAGTCCAAACTCGAAGAACATGCAACAATTTAGAGAAGGTGAAGATAAAATGAGAATCCAACACAACTCTCTCTTCACTGACCAGAAACCAGAGCTTGGATTGCGTGAAGCAGGTGATCACTGTTGTTGGTATACGTTTGTCGATATATTCGAAACTATGCTTCAGCTCCTTCATTCCTGGGGAGTTGTGCCACCAAAGCCGTTGATAGTAGTTAATGCATCAATGCGTGGTGCTTGGGAGTTGGGACCGATGCCAGTGTCTACGAAATCGGTACCACATCAGCGATTCTTCCATTATTTTGCTGTTTGGTTTGAGAAATCTCCAAATTGGTCAGAAATCTATAAAATCGGGAGAGGAATCATCATTTTCGATGATTTTTCTTTTGATGCTCGTTCCGATTTTTTTAGATGACTAGTAATTAAGAGCATATTTAAAGTTTTTTTCATCTTATTCACTTGAATTTTGGATATATCATAGTTAAGATTAAAATTAAAAATTAATAAAAATAATATTATTAAAATTTTTAAAAACATTCATTGTACTTTAATAAAAATAATATATTAATATTTATGAAATATGAATATATTACAATCATGACCGGTTGTAATATATAATCGAATTCGATTCGATAAATTAATCAGTAAAAATTTCTTATTCAAATTCGATTGGTAATAGTATTCATATAATTCAAATTCGATTCAATTATGTCAAATCTCGAATTCCAACTTAGATTTTAAAATACCATTTTCACCTCTACTCTTGAATATAAATAGAGTATTTTGGTAATTTAACACCTTTCATCAACTTAACAATTAGGGGGTCTTTGTCGATCTGTCACAAACCCTATAATACGGGAGGTCTTTATAATTTATTAAATTCAAAACAAAACCCACTAAGATACTCCTTTGACTCATCATGTTATCGTTGTGATAACCAAAAATCAAATGGAAGGTTTACCAGTGATGACATCACCAAACAAAAACAGGTTTTTTGTTGAACTTAGCAAAATGGAGGCTGAAAGATTGCAAATGCATAAGGTTGTATTTTTAATTAATCTAAATGGGTGATGGGGTGGCTGGAGAAGTGTTCCTTTTATTAATTTAAGGCTATTTGGCTGATACCAAATTTAAGATCTATTTATGAAGCTCAGGGTTTCATAGATGTAAGATCTAGTTGGAAGATGAGGTATGGTAGATGGTTTGGAGTTTGAGAGGTATAATTTCTTATATAGTTTGATTGCAGATCTATCTAGGGTTTGTTAATCAATAAAAGGCATTACAAATATGAGTATTAAGTGATTGTTCTTTGATTTCTTTGCCAAAATGTCAATTCTACTAAAGAGCTATTTGACTTACATCAGAAAGAGGTTGGAATGATAAATATTGGAGAAGCATTCGTTTTGATTTGCCATAGTGCTTGAGCTGGCCCTTGAGATTGGCCATGAGACCATGACAGAAATGCTCATCTTATTGCGGAATATATCTTTGGACTTTAGGCGAAGGCTTCTCTTGAAGTCATTTTTCTCATAGATGGCCCGCTTCAAGGGCGGAAATTTCTCCTGAGATTTGTTTGGTTGCAACCCACAAACAAGCACAAGAAACATATTTCTATTTCACTTTGGCTATTCTGTGGGGCTTTGCTAAGGCCTTTGGCATCTTCAACTGGCCCCCAACTCCTTGTGTAGGTATATAATGCTTGCTTAGTCTCTTAGAGCACAAAGAACACTAGATTGATACTGCACGGACACTTGCGATCAGCCTACACTCAACCTTCCCTCTACGATGGACCTATAGCGCATCGCAGGTTTGTTATGAACCTATAGTACATTGTAGGTCTGTGATGAACTCTCAAATGCTACGACATTCCGGTTCATTAAAGACTAAACCCAGGTGTCACCTGCATGTGCGACTTCGAAGGAACAAGCGCGACAAGGCGGCCACGTAAGTCTAATAAAGCTTCGCCCGCCAGCCGGTGATGTCACTAGCGCCACGTCAATTAAGTAAGGCGCATAAAGGGCAGTAGCACATGTGGGCCATGGGGATCTCCGAGTGAAAGGAAAGCAAATCCTCAGAGAGATTCCCATGGGACACATGGCAAAACCCCAGCGACGCCCTTAATGATTGGCAACAAATTCAATATTCCCTTTCCTAATAGAAAACAAACACCTTTAACACATTCCTTTTAGGATCTTGGGTCTCTCCCATAAATAGAGATAATTCTCATAATGAAACACACATAATCATCTAGCATCCCCTCCACTGATCCTTTATCCCATCACCCATTTTCCGTGCCCTGATCTCCGACTTGATTCTTTGGCCCACGGTCTCTCTCTGTCTTTCAAAGAGACTACCTCTCTAACCTAGCCGTCACCCTACCTACACCTTGTAAGCATGCAAGTGTATATGATGATTTGTATAATAGATCTCTTATTGTAGATATCATAGAATGTGCTCTACCGCTACAAGAAAAATGGCCAAAGCTGACGGCCGTAGGACCGCCGACTTAGCCCTTTAGACTGCCGCCTTAGATCTAAGGCGATGGTCATGAGTCTGCCCCCTAAACCACTATCGGCATAGGTCAAGACCCTCAGCATAGACAGAAAAGGCCGTCGCCTTTGAGGTCCGGTCCGACACAGTTCAATCTTTCCTAAACCAATGGTATGTCAGAACCGCCAGCTTAGAGTTAATAAAGGCAATGGTCTGGACCGCCGGCTTAGATATCTTTGGACCGCCACCTTAGGCCTATCGAAGTGTTTCTTCCGTTTTTAGGTGGTGGTTTGGACCGCTAGCTTAGATCTCTTTAGACCGCCGCCTTAGGTCCGTCAAAATATTGCTTTTGTTTTTAGGCAGCGGACTGGACCGCCGACTTATATCTCTTTGGATCGTCACCTTAGGTTAATCAAACTGTTGTTTTTGTTTTTAGGTGGCAGTTTGGACCGTCGGCTTAGATCTCTTCAGATTGCCGCCTTAAGTCTTTTTTATGTTTAAGGCTGCAGTTGTATGACCACTGACTTTGTCTTTCTTTTTTCATTATTTATATCAATTTGATTTCTACATTTTTTTACTACCTGTTTAATATATATCTCATGGCAGATAATACATAAAAATAAATTTAAATAAAAAGCTTTTAATTAAATTATCAATTATTATAATATCCAAAACAAATTACTTAAATACAATATCCAATTGACATATAAAATGGTACAAGGCATTTAAAAAAATCTTCTTGAATAATGAACACATCTTAAGATTTAACTCCAGCACCCATAGCTGCAGCAACAGTAGAGCCACCCTTCTCTGTTATCAAGTCTTCTTTACCACTTTCTTCCAATCTAACAACTTGAGCAAATCTCTTGGTCATCTGTTTTATGAAGTCACTAGATAGTGAGACTGGATTCTGGTGCTCATTGCCACCAACAATAGGGACAACCATTAAGTTGGCTTGCTGTTTCTTCCTTTCTTGGATTGTTTTCTGATGATCCTCGTAAAAATCGAAATCATCCAGGATGGATACATCAATTTCATAATTCTTGAAAATGTTCAACATTTAAATTCCTTGTTCCAAATTGACCTGCAAAAAAATACTGGTATTAGATAGGAAAAGAAACAAAAGGTTGACATGAAAACCCACATGTGCACTACATCAAAAACAAACAAATAAAACACAACCAACAGTATATCATGCATACATATATAATAAAATGGGCCAAGGAACCTACAAGGTATGATTTAGCTCTGCCCCTGATTTTATAATGTATATCAATCATGCATTACACATAAAAGTATTTTATGCAAGTATAGCTTTTTTTTTTTTGGTGAAGAATAAAGAGAAACTTTCATTAAAACAAAAAAAAGGCATAAGTACAATATAGGCTGATAAGATATCACCACAAGTATGTTAGCATCCCCAATAAACCCCCAAAGGCTTAAGAAAGCCACTACTTACTCCCAAGGCATGTTATAGAAGGTGCAATGAAGGATGACTTTGGGAATGAGCAGTTTGACAGCTTAGAGAGAATATCCAAAGTCAAATTTAAAAGAGGTTCGGACACAAAGAATTTCCATGAGAAATTTGAAACTACTGGAAGGGTTAAAGCAGGAGGTTCATCTCAACCACCAATCTCCATGAGGTAGAATATATTTAATCATTTATCTTGTCTAGTTAATAAATCTTGAAATTATTATCGCATTAGAAGCATTTGCAATTTACACTTCCCAAATCCAGGTAGAAGTTTCAAGGAACAAGAAGGTTCAACAGAACTGATATTGCAGAATTCAACAATTATGACATGATAGTACAACTTTCTTGATCCCATTTTTCCTGTAACATTAACTCGTTATCAAGCATGGGGATCTTGCCTATAAATTATCTCAACACTCCCTTTAATTCAACATAGGTTTTCACCCATCAATTGCAACCGCTCAAAAAAAATTGTCTCAATCAAGGTGTATTCTTATCAGAATACAAGAATTATATGGTATTTCCATTAACCACAAAACCACCAACAGGTTAATAGCCAATACTCATTGTGGATATCAAACTATGAATAAGAAATCAAAGGGATAAGGCAACAAGAAAAGTCATACTTAATCAAACAATGTCTCCCAAAAAATAAAAGGAAATCAATCAAATCAAAAAATTAAATCTATAGTTGTAACAAAAGAAATCCATAGAGGCACGTATTGTCCAATGGCCATAGATATGATGTAATAAAAAAAAAACCCTAAATATTTATCATGAAGGGATGAGATATTCATCGTATGGATAGTCGAACCCCGCAGGAAGGTTGGGCGAAATTTCAAAAATTTATCTCTCTCTCATCTGAGAGAATTCCCTATTTTAGAAAATTGCATTTTCAATGATCAATCTTGAACCAAACCGGACTAGATTTGAAACCAAAAGGGAGGAGAGAGATATACCTAATACGGAGTAACAGTAATTCCCAATAAAGGTGTTCACGCCCAAGGAAAAAACCAAAAACTGCTTCCACTGAAGATGACACAATGAGAGGTGAAGCAGAATCAATAGGACGACTCTTCAGCAAGAACCGAATTCTTCAGCAAGAATGGGGTAGAGGGCTGGTGAGCACGACTTCAGATTGCTTCTTCTACCAAGAAGCAATATAAAAAACAATTATTGATCACTCCCACAAGTGGAGATCGAACTGGGTAGGGGCGGCAAGAACAGGAAGAACTTTGCAGACTGTTGTAATGTCTATTGTGTATTTTGCATGTCCGCCCTGCTCTCTTATTTATAGCCTTAAAGAGACAACCACCTAATCTGATTAAGAGTTTCCTAATCCAAATCTTTATTTGGATCTTGACTCTTTAATTGATAAGGATAATCCCTTATCTTATTTGCAGTTTAAGATCAGCTTGATCCTAATCAAATTTGGAGTTTCCTTATCCAAATCTTTATTTGGATCTGGACTCTCTAAGTGGATAAGACTTATCCTCTTATCTTTATTTACTAATCCAAACCCAGATTTGCCCCTATTTAATTAATCTAATTAACCCAGTTCAAATTGGGCTTTAGGCCCATTAAGTTTATGTGCTCATTTAACCTTTAACTTGCTGCCCAGTTGACTCTCCTTGTATGGCACGGGACCCAAACATTGATCTACACATCAGGCACATGGGTTTAGCCCAGCCTTTGATACAAGGCCTGGCCGAATTCACTGTAAGAGACAGTGAACCCCTGAGTCCATCACCATGGGCTCTTAATGGGCCCAACATTTATACTAAATGGTCATTGGGTCCAGCCACCTTATGAAAACCCAAAGACTGTGGGCAGATTCAAGATTAACCCATTAGGTATTACCCTCAATGGTCTTACACTTAACCTCTCAACCCATAATGATCAAACACTGTCCGACAAGAGAAGACTTCTCCCTCGGTTGCAAGGTACAGTGTTGCATTCTCTACTCATATGGATGCCGGGAATTAAAACCATTTGCAAACATTTTAAAACCATAGTATATATATATATATATATATATATATATATATATATATATATATATCTTTATATAAATATATTTTGCAAAAATAAATTTCAACGATAGAAATCAACTGTTGACAGTTTAGGTTTCCATCAAAGAGAATGCATCCCCGATCATTCACTTTGTCCGACAAATGGGCTGATCCTGTCACTATGATCACCCATTCAGATGAATTCTCAGACTGTCCCAACATACACAGGTTTTGACCCCCTCTAAAGATCTCACTGATTGACATATCAAAGACAGCCCAATCCGACACACAGTGCAGTACCATAATCGAGTCTAGGGGTCAGGTGTAACATTCCAATTTTGCCCATCTATCTCTAAGGTCCAGGGCAATACTGAAATTTTGGTTCGATTCAAGGTTTTAAGAAAATCCACACTGTATGTACCTCAGGTCTCACCTTGGCAGTTGAGACAAACCACCCCAACCAACTTGGCGATACATCAGTGTCAGACTTGGTAGGATAAATCTTCCCAGATCTATCCAACGACTGTGAAGATTCTAAACTAACACGAGTCTCATAAGTGTCCAGTTTAAGGGTATTACACAGAAACACACCACAATGACATAAATTAATTATATACTTTATTCATTTACAATAAATGTCAAAAAGTACATCAATCTGATTGGAGCTAAGGGCATAATTGTCTAACATAGCATGCACTAGAAAATTCTTTAACTCTACATCAAATTGAAATAACTTACTGTTAACTCCAAATCTCAGTTTTCATGAATTTCTATACAAGATATTCCTCAAAAAATCGATGTTAGCTTCAAAGAAAGTAAATTCACATCAAACTTTGCATACAATTGAAATAACTTGCTGATAACTCCATATTTGAATTTTCATGAATCTCTATACTAGAAGTTCCTTAAAGCTTCAATCTTCAACCATCATCAAACTATCCCTAAATTCCTTCTCTACCAAAATCTAGAGTTTAGGTTTGCCACTATTCACCTTATCCATGCAACTACTTATGTCACCTACATGAACAATGATTTTAGCAGATTCCATGGTCAATCAGTATGTGTTTTCGATTCTTCGATAGCCCTTCTCTGCTTTGAAGAAGAGAAGGGAGAAAAGAAAGGAGAAATAGAGGTAGACAGAGAGAATAGAAGGAATAATTGAGTTGGCTAATCATGCCCAACTCAACTTTATTGTTTGTATGAATTACAAGTGATGTGTGAAGAGTGCCCTTTTTACACAATTACACCACACCTTATATTTCTACAATAAGCAAACATTATAAATGATGAAAGAAAATGAAAAGCTTATAAAAAATTCAACCCAATTTAATGCAACATTAAAAGCCTCACTAAATTGTTCTCCATTGCATGTGCCATTGCTTTCAAAAGTAAAGAAACTAGCGGCAGTGTTCAGGCTACTGCCAAGATGGTGGTTCAATGGTAGAAAAAGAGGAATAGAGCTTGGTGACTGAGCTCGATTCATTAATATGTGCAACCATCAGTCCTGCAACATAGCAATAAATTAATGTTAGTTGAAGTAATTTGATTTGTATCATGTTATAAAACCAAGGGTGGCAGAAGGAACTAAAATTCATTGACAACCATATCCCCCAATATGCCTAGTTTTGTGTGTTGTGGCACACATTCCACTATAAAGACAAGTAACTAATTGAAAATTTGTATATTGTATATTTAATGTATTGTCATCTAAGAAACCCTTGCAGACATTTCCCACACGCATTTGCTTTTCAGCAGTCCTTTCAAGCCTTATAATTAGCACAATATTATGGTTAATAATCTAATAAGATAAATAGAAAACACATATAGTATAGAACTTTGTCTTCTAGTACTTGAAATTCAAAAAAGAAATCCACAGCCCATTGTTGGCAAAAGACTGAGAACTGTACTAACATTGACTTACAAGGGCATTTGTATATATTCCTACAACATGTTCATGTCAGGCACATAGGTTTATCACGTAACTGAACACCTGTGGTGCTGCCAAGATGTAGATTGCAATATAAACCCTAGAAAGCAGGTTAATAACCCCATGTGAGCATAACCCTCTGAGCAACCTGTTCATGCAGATTGCAATACACCATGATCCCCCAACCCCATATCCTATTCGCACAATAACCATCTGAGCATAACCCTCCACCTTAACATTAGAGATGTCAATGGAGTGTAACAATCTAAACATTTTAACAAGAGCCAATAACTCAGCTTTAATAAAACATCCTCTTTGATGAATGAATGGATTGCTAAATCCTATGATCATTGAATCAATCTATTTTGTAACCCAAGAGATTTCTAAGTTGGTCATTGTTGAGATTTCATGATATCATAATCTTAACAAAATGGTAGCATACCAAACTCTTGAAGTTACAAATGTCTCAAAAACCATTAAGTAGCCTTGAAACACATCTACTAGTTAATAACAAAGTTGCAAAAATGAAAGGGAAAGACCAAAAACAAGAATATTTTCGTAAAATACAAATCCAACAACAATAATCCAGAATTAAGAGGATAAAGGACAACTAAAAAAGAATTCAAGCACTTTAGGAAGAAGCCAACCAATACTAGGAGAAGACATCCAATAATGTTGAAGGAGCCGATTGCCCACAAATTGTTAACAATGTTGCAAATGAGACCTTATGATCACCATCCAGGGTTTCAGATTCTAATATCAGAGATAGATTTTTTAAGCCTTTTCCAATATCTTCACAGTTGTCATCACCCGTACTCAGACGTTCCATGTGTGTCTATCAGCAAGTATGCCCTTCAACCACATTGTTGGATATAGAAGGCAAATCTGAAGACGTATCAGGAGAAACCTGTTCCTAAGTTGTAGAGTTGGAAACATCACTGCAAATTGATTCCATAGGCATTACTAGAGTTTCCAAAATCTTAGCTAAGGAACTAGAAGGCCCACAACTGTAGTTAAGCTTCTTGGAGATTAGCCATTTCTCTAATCTTGAAGACAAATGTGGTAAAACAACCTCACTACTTCGGATTCCCATGACCCATGTATCCAAGTGCTTTGGTGAGGGACTTTCCTTCAACAGCTCAAAGGAATCAACCTCTTGGAAGTATGCCCGCTCCTCAAATTTGGTGGTTGTACAGTCGTTTTCTAAAGATAACAGACAGAAGAAAGTCAAGAAACAAATTAGAAGATCATATCAAAGAAATTTAATTATAACCCAAGCATAAAGGGATAACGCCCGGAAATTTCCCCATTCTTAATCACAAAGGGAAACCCAAGCTCGAACGAACAGAGGTTGCCCAGAACGTTACCTTCTCTTCTCTTCTCTTGCTCGAAGGAATAGAGATCGCCTAGAAAATCACACAACCCTAGCTCTAAATTGTCCAGAAAATTGCACAACCCTAAATCGCCCAAAAAGTAACCGTAGCTCTAAATCGCCCAAAAAATCATACAACCCTAGATTTTCTTCCCAACTTTCTTTCTTGTGAAGAATGACTTGTCTTCTTCAAAATTTCTCTTCAAGGTTCTTTGCTGTAAACCAGAGGACCTTTTGTGTTGTCGAAAGGGAAGGAGAATTTGCCGGGAGAAGAATTTTTTTGTCTCCCTGCATTTCTCCACACCGATCTGTTATAAAGTTAGACCGGTTTAATTCCGGTTCACGTTAAAATCCATTGAATAACCTCCACGTTAGCTTTTAAAATCAATGTAGGCGGCGGTCTTTTAAAGCCTGCCACCTCAGATATCCCTATAGCAGCGGTCACAAAGACCGTACAGGCCATTTTTCTTGTACTGTACTATGGTTACACAACACTTACTTTAACAATTTTACCTTCTTTATAATGAATCTAAACTTCAACTACGAAGGATTTTTTTTTGTTTGAAGTGTGGCAAGTTACGCCACTTTTAGCACAAAGAGAGAGAGAGAATAAAATGGAAGAAAATAACCCATCTAACTAGTTAAACATGTATTCTAGAGTAGAGAAAATGCATAGTTATTTCATTCATTTGATGACTATTTATAGGTAGATGCAAGTGTATAACTAATTCAGACAATTGGGACCACATGGCTAAACGACAGGAAGATTTGTTATAACCAACTGACTCAGTCTTGGCTAACACCCCTCCCTAAGTTGGATTGGGGATGGAACTATGCCCAACTTTGGTAGCAATTGGTGAAAGCAATCAAATCCTAATAACTTGGTGAAGAGATCAATAGGCTGTTGAAGTCCAAAAATGCGGAACATTTGAATCTCTTCTTGTTGAATATGTTCACCTACAAAATGATGGTCAATGTCAATATGTTTTATTCTTTCATGGAATGTTGGATTTGTTGCAATGTAAATGGCATCCTTATTGTCACAATAAAGTTGCATTGGTCAAAAGAGAGTGATTGTGAGGTTAGCAAGGGCTATCTTAAGCCATAGTAACTCAATGGTGAGAATAGCCATTACCTGATACAAAGTTTCAGTAGAAGATCGAGGAACTATGTGTTGCTTCTTGGTCTTTCATAAGATGGGATAAGTCCCTAGCATGGTAATATATTTAGTAGTAAATCAACGAGTTAGAGGGCAACTGGAAGCCTCTAAGAATGAAATCATTTGCGGATGGCAATAATAAACCATATATTAGTTTGTCCTTAAGGTATCGCATCATACGAAAATCAGCATCAAGATGCTCTTGGAACAATTCCTGCATGAATTGGCTGAGATAGTGGACAACAAAACTCAACATAGGCCTATTAATGGTAAGGGAAACAAGGTGGCCCACCAATTGTCTATAACAAGTTGGATCAAATAGAAATGGACTAGAGTCATCAGTAAGGTGTTTCTGTTCCTCTATTGGGGCTAAACACAATTTGCACTCTTGCATGCCAGTCCTGGTCAATATGTCCATTATATACTTGTATTGATAGAGAAATATGCCTTCATCAAATTGAGAAATCTCAATGCCAAGAAAGAACTTTAAGGGTTCAAGGTCCTTAGTCTTGAAACAATCATTAATGTAGTTTTCGAGAGATGCAATGTGGGCTGGATCATCCCTGATAATGATCAATTCATCAATAAAGGAAAACAACAATGTAAGAGTTGAATTGGTGAGAAGTGAATAATGAATAGTTACCAATAGATTTCTTAAAGCCAATAGCAATGGGGGGCTTGAGTAAACTTGAAAAACCACTAACAAGAAGCCTCCTGCTTGAGGTCATATAGAGATTTATTTAATTGGAAAATGTGATGGTCCCCATCTGAGAGCAAATTGAGAGGTGGGGCCATGTATACATCCTCATGAAGGTCCCCATGTAAGAAGGCATTGCTGACATTGAGTTGATGTAAATCATGTTGCTTAATAGTAACTACTACAATTAGGCACCACATAGTGACCATTTTTGCAACTAGGCGAATGGATTATGATAATCCAAATCCTTAACTTGGGTGTAACCCTTAACTTTGTATCTATCAATTGATGCATTGACCTTTAATTTGTTTTTGTAAACTCATTTGCATCTAATCGGTTGCTTACCGATTGCTGGACCATGTCCAAGTTCCATTATGATCTAAGGCAACCGATTCTTTTGACATGGCTCGCTACCAACAAGGATCCTGTATAGCTTAATGGTAAGAGTAGGGTTCAGGTGGTAATGTGGTGAATGTGATTATTGCCTGATGGGAAGAAATTGATGATGGAATGCACAAACAAAACCACGTAGATGGGATGGTATTTGGTGAGTACGAATTGGCCTGTCAAGAATAGGAGGCCCCTTAGGATTGTCTAAGGATACAAGAGAGGAATCATTTGTATTGGGCACAACATCAAGCTCATTAATTGGATCATGTGATGTGTGAGGGTCTGTGGTATTATGCCCATATTGAACATCAACGAAACCAAGATAAGAATCAACCAAAGTTGTGCCATCACATAATCATTAGGAGTTACCACAAAATCCTCAACAAAGTGTTGGACTGAGAAGGGGAATTCTTCTTCATGGAATATAACATCGTGGGAGGTAAAATGCACTCAATAGACCTTTTATCCATAAGGATAGCCAACAAAAATGCAGCAAACATCCAAAGTTGCAAACTTATCATGAGGTTGTGGTCAGATTTGAGCATAACATAACCAATCGATCAAACACCCAGAGATGGCTATAAGTGGGCAACTTACAATGCAACGTGAAGCACGAGCCACCTTCAACACATGATGAATGGTGAACAATGCCATATTGGGAAAAGAAGTTTTACATGGGCCCAGAGAGGAATTCAAAACCATTATCAAATCAGGCCTGGCGTATAGTTTGTTGATATTGTGTCTCAACCATTAAATAAAACAATGTAAAAAATGGTAAACTTCGGCTCAGTTTGGAAGGAGTACAAATGCAAATATGTACAATACAAATACAAGGTTTTGCACTCTACATATTTGTATTTGTACTCCTTACAAATTAAGTCTTCATATTTGTTATTCATTGGTGTAGGAAGGGGTAATGTAGCCTCCCTGACACAGCGTGGAAGCAATGAGAACCGGAGCTGGCTATGCAAGCACCGGGCGCTCGCTAGCACCTAGCGAATAACACCGATTTCTCTAGGAGAGAGAAAAGGTGGCAAAAACTCAAAGAAGAGAACTCAAGAAAACCTGAAAATCTGAAGTATGAATTGATGAATAACTTTGGGAAAATAGCAGTATTTATAATACATTTGGAAATTGTAAAAGAACTAGGAAATAATAACTAGGATAGATCTAAACATCTAATTTGATAGGATTGAACTCTCCTTGGTTTGATCTCCTCCGTCCGATCTCCCTAGGTGCATGGATATTGGATTATTTTGCTAATCTTGATGCTTCTTGGAGTCTTTCTTGATAATCTTGGAAGAGTCTTGTTCTATCTTGGAAGAGTCTTGCATTATCTTGCTAATCTTGGAAGAGTCTTGCTAATCCTAGATTCTTGGATCCCTTGCTTATCTTGAATTCTTGGATCTTAGTTAACTTATCCTTATCCTAGGAGCTGCCGCCCCTAGGGATGAGATGGGCCTTGTGATGGGCCTCCATCATTCTCCTCCACTTGGAGAGAACTCGACCCCGAGTCGTGACTAGGGTAGGCGAGTGTTATTTCCGGCAGGTACCGATGAAAGTCAGCAACGTTGAAGGTCCTGGACATACCCATATGATCTGGTAAATCTACTACATAGGCATTGTCATTAATCTTCTTCACGATCTTATATGGACCATACTTCCGAGGCTTCAACTTGTTGTAAGTACCTACAGGAATCATTTCCTTCCTTAAGAAGACCATAACCTCATCACCTACATCAAACACTTGAGGTCGGCGGTGCTTGTCTGCGGCCATCTTGTACTTGGCGTTGGATTGCTCTAGCTTCTGCTTCACGGCTTCTTGGACGAACTGGATTTGTTCTGCCATCTGTTCTGCTGAGATATTTCCGCTGGATACTCTGGGTAGCTTCACTAAGTCCAGCGCATGGTTAGGGACCTTCATGTATACGATGGAGAATGGGGATCTGCCTGTAGAACTGTGCACTGCATTGTTATAGGCAAATTCAGCCTGGGCAATGGCGAAGTCCCACTATTTTGGCCTTTCCCGGCATATGTTGCGGATTAAATTCCCTAAGGTTCGGTTTACCACTTCTGTTTGTCCATTTGTTTGCGGATGGGCTATACTGCTGAAATTAAGTGATAAATCAAACATCTTCCACAGGGTCATCCAAAAGTGACTGAGGAACCGTGTGTCACGATCTGAAGTAATGGTCTTGGGTACCCCATGTAAGCGAACAATCACCCTAAAAAATAATTTGGCTGTTGCGGATGCATCTGCTGTTTTCTTGCATGGGAGGAAGTGAGCCATTTTTGAGAACCTATCAACCACCACGAAGACGGAGTCCATGTTCCTCTGGGTCTTTGGCAAGCCTAGCACAAAATCCATGGACAAGTCTTCCCATATAGCAGTAGGAACGGGTAGGGGCATGTAGAGACCTGTGTTCTGGGTTTGTCCCTTAGTTGTCTAACAAGCATAGCACCTACTTACGATGGTAGACACATCCCTTCTTAATTTCGGCCAGTAATATCGCCCCTTAACGGCTTCTATTGTTTTGTCCCTTCCCAAGTGTCCTGCTAATCCACCCCCATGCAAATCCCTGATGATCTTTTCGCGGAGGGAAGTGCAAGGGATACATAGCTGTTCCCCTTTCATAAGGAATCCATCATAAAGAAAGAAGTCCTCTACTGGCTGGTTGGTCACACATTTCTCCCATACCTGTTGGAAGTCTCCATCCTGGGCATATAAGTCCTTTAGGCGCTCAAAACCCACAATCTCAACGCCGAGGGTCTTGATGAGAGCTACATGCCTGCTAAGTGCATCAACCACTTTATTTTGCTGTGCTGCCTTATACACAATTTTATATGGGAACTTGTCTAGGAAAGCAGACCATCTAGCATGTAAATCACTTCTTAATTGCTTTTGCCCACTAAGATATTTTAGGGCTTGATGGTTAGTGTAGAGAACAAATTCTTTTGCAATCAAATAGTGTTCCCATGTTTTCAGGGCTCTAACCATAGCATAAAACTCCTTGTCGTAAGTAGACCACTTTCTCCTGGCTTCACATAATTTTTCACTAAAGAAAGCAATGGATCTTTTCTCTTGGGACAATACAGCCCCTATGCCAATTCCACTGGCGTCACATTCAACTTCAAATAACTTATTAAAATCTGGCAAGGCAAGAACAGGAGCAGTACATAACTTTTCTTTTATGAGAGCAAAACTTTGCTCTTGTTCTTCTCCCCATTGAAATTTCCCCTTTTTCAAGCATTCAGTAATGGGAGCCATGATACTACTAAAATTCTTAATAAAATGCCTATAGAAGGTTGCCAACCCATGAAATCGCCTGACATCTGTGACAGTGGATGGGGTCGGCCACTCCCTAATGGCTTTCACCTTTTCCTCATCTACTTTCACACCATCATTGCTTATAATAAATCCCAGGAATAATAAATTATCATTCATAAAGATGCATTTCTTCAAATTAGCATATAATTTATTTTTCCTCAATGTTTTCAGGACCTCCCTAATATGTCCCACATGCTTAGTGATAGATTTGCTGTATATCAAAATATCATCAAAATAGACTACCACAAATTTACCAATGAAGGGGCGCAATACCTGGTTCATCAGCCTCATGAAAGTGCTGGGTGCGTTGGTTAGTCCAAAGGGCATGACTAACCACTCGAACAAGCCATCTCTAGTCTTGAAGGTTGTCTTCCATTCATCTCCGGGACGGATCCTGATTTGATGATATCCACTCCTGAGATCTATTTTTTAAGAAAACTACAGCTCTGCTTAGTTGGTCCAGCATGTCGTTCAGCCTAGGAATGGGAAATTTGTACCCAATGGTGATCTTGTTAATGGCCCTACTGTCGACACACATTCTCCAACTGCCATCCTTCTTAGGTGTTAATAAGGCAGCTACTGCACAAGGACTCATGCTGATTTGAATGTGTCCCTTTTTCAATAATTCTTCTACCTTTTCCCGTAAGAGTTCATTCTCCTTAGGACTCATCTTGTAATATGGGAGGTTAGGTAGACTAGCACCTAGAACAAAATCAATATGGTGTTGTATATCTCTCATGGGAGGGAGTTCATGTGGTAACTCCTCTGGAACTACATCATTAAATTCATCCAGTAGTCCATGTATTTCAACTGGAATTGTATTTTCATCATTAACATCTTCTCCTTTTACTACTAACAAATGTATCTCATGAGTATCCATCCTTACATTCTTTAACAAATTCAGCATGATGATGGGTGATGGTAAGGAAATTCTTTTCATGTGCCTTTGGAGTATTTGTAATACTTTTTTCTGCTATGGGTAACAAAGTATAACGTGTACCTTCTTTTTCAAGTTGGTAGGTATTCTTCCTACCCATGTGCCTTGCATCTGTATCAAATTGCCAAGGCCTCCCTAACAAAATATGGCAAGCATCCATATCTACAATATCACAATATGCTTCATCATGGTACTTGCCAATTGAAAAAGGTACCTTGCAGCGTTCTTCCACTCGTACGCCGCCTCATTCCTTGATCCACCCAATTATGTATGGGTTGGAATGTTTTTCAGGAATCAGCTGTAATTGTTGGATGACATCCCTGCAAATAATATTTTCCTGACTACCACTGTCAATAATTAAATTAAATAATTTTCCCTTGACAGTACATCTGGTACGAAATAATCTGTGCCTTTGAGAAGTATCCTTATTTTTCTGGGACAACATTAATTTTCTTACCACACAAGTATACTCCTCATGTTCATATGGACCCTCTTCATCCTCCCCATCAGGCCCACAATATACTTCTTCCTCCTCCCTTTCTATCATGTTAACTGCCTTCCTCCTGGGACAGTCACTGGATCTATGTCCCACCTCATTGCATTTAAAACATTTAATAGGAGCAGGTCTTGCATAAGGGTTACTGGGTTTAGGAGGGTTGGAAGGATTACCTCGAGTATGTCCTCCTGTAGTAGCCTTACCGGCGTTACTTGTGCTGGCCGAGTGAGAAGGTTGTACTGCCAGGACTGATTTGTTCCTATCGACAGTTGCTGGTCTGTTGTCACTCCCACTGTACCGGCGGTAATTATCATTGCGTGCCTTGTCTTGGAACATTAATTCTGCTTTCAAGGCTAGGTTCCTTGCTTCTTGCACACTAAGAACCATTTGTACACCAATTTTGTCTCTGATGGACGGTCTCAAACCGCTTAGATAACGGGTCGCCTGCTGTTTATCACTTTCAGATAATTGGTTTCTTTCAGCTAATCGAAAAAATTCAGATGTATATTCATTAACACTACGAGAACCCTACGCACACCTCTGATAAGATTCAAACATATATTGTTCATAGTCATGAGGTAAAAATCTACCTCTGATTAATTGTTTCATGCGCCTCCAGGTTTGAACAGGACCCCTTCCTTCTCTCATCCGGGTCTCTCTCATCCGTTCCCACCAAACAGATGCGCCTCCCTTTAATCGGAAAGCTACTAATTTTACCCTTCGTTCCTCTGGTATTTCCATGTAATCAAAGAACCTATCGACTTCTGTGATCCAATCCAAAAGTCCCTCTATACCAAGATCTCCATTAAAAGTAGGAATATCTACCTTGAGTTTAAATTCATCATTATTCCTACGAGGATTGAAATTACCTTGAGTGTGCCAATTTCTACCATTTCTGTTGTTGCCGGGAAGAATTGGAGCACCACCAAATTCGAAATCGTCATCATTGTCGTCGTCAAGAACTGGTTGTCGAGACTGTGGATTTTCCCGGTTCCGTGGGACAACCTCCTATAACAAGGTTTGCAGTTGTTCAGTCACCTCTGCCAACTGCCGTTCGATGTTACGTGTGGCTGTCCGCTGCTCTTCGATTGCTCTCCAAACAGCTGGGAACCCCTGATCTCCGTCACGGGGTGGGTTGCGACTGCTACCGTCTTGGTTGGCCATCTGACTGGGCGAACTCCCTGATTTGATACCACCTGACGCAGCGTGGAAGCAATGAGAACCGGAGCTGGCTATGCAAGCACCGGGCGCTCGCTAGCACCTAGCGAATAACACCGATTTCTCTAGGAGAGAGAAAAGGTGGCGAAACTCAAAGAAGAGAACTCAAGAAAACCTAAAAATCTGAAGTATGAATTGATGAATAACTTTGGGAAAATAGCAGTATTTATAATACATTTGGAAATTGTAAAAGAACTAGGAAATAATAACTAGGATAGATCTAAACATCTAATTTGATAGGATCGAACTCTCCTTGGTTTGATCTCCTCCGTCCGATCTCCCTAGGTGCATGGATCTTGGATTATCTTGCTAATCTTGATGCTTCTTGGAGTCTTTCTTGATAATTTTGGAAGAGTCTTGTTCTATCTTGGAAGAGTCTTGCATTATCTTGCTAATCTTGGAAGAGTCTTGCTAATCCTAGATTCTTGGATCCCTTGCTTATCTTGAATTCTGGGATCTTAGTTAACTTATCCTTATCCTAGAAGCTGCCGCCCCTAGGGATGAGATGGGCCTTGTGATGGGCCTCTATCACTCCCTATACGTCATAGTGCACTAACTGAAATGGAGATGTGCTTTGTATGTGGCTGATTGGAAAAGGACTCTATGGATACTTAGCGTGATGACAAGAATCACAACAAATATCAGAAACAAGAAGATAAACTCTAGGAATGAAAGACAAGGCACTGATTCCATAGACTCTCATGGCCAAGCGAAGATGATAGAGACCATCTCGAAGCTCACCAGTTCCAGTCGTGCTCCTTGAGACAACATCCTTATAGGCAGCAAGCAAAAAAAAAAAAAAAAAAAAAACAAAATGATACATTGCAAGTTTGCATCTATTAAGTTAATTTGCTAGTACACAACAAATTGTAGGTAAATCCAAGAACAAACAAGACACCATAAAGGGAAATTTTAGATGTGAGGGATATGGTGCCATGGTGTGACACATTGATTGTGGTGCCATTAGGTAAGTGTACATATTTATGAACAGGAAGAGTGTTATGGTGAAGAAACAAAGACTTAGTGAAGGAAATGTGGTCAGAAGAACCATTGGCAAGTATCCATTTTATGAAAGAAATAGGACCAGTCTTATTGGATAGATTAGCAATGACACATTCTGGCAATTCTTTGCTAAGAGAGATTAGTTGGTTCGCATTCAAAATCAGTTGTTGTAGATCTACCATAGGGGAATGGCACAATCATTGCAAATGAAGTAGCTTTCTCATATTTATCAGATTTAAACAGTGATTGCCGATTAATTCCAACCATTTGAATAACCTATGAGTGTAAAACATTTTCCCCTTGGCATGACTAGGGAGCTTATAGTGATCACAAATGGGTGATTATGACTAGGAGGTCATATCATAACATTAGGTCGAGAAGAAACATTGAGAGTTATGGCTTCAAGCCTAGGCAGAGCTCTCAGAGAGATTGCAAGTTGACATTCTTCTTGAACAATTAGTGCATAAATCTTGTTAAGGAACTGAAAAGGAGTTGATACAAGAATGCCAGAGGGAATCATATTAAGCGAGTCTCCTAGTCCCATGAGAAACTAGCACCCCTACAGTTACAGTCGGGTAATGAAGTGATTGAGGTGAGCTCATCCTAAAGACTTCAATCATGTGAAATAGAGCAAGATCGCATTTCAACTGATGCATGCGTGGAATATCACATTGTTTGAATCTTTCTTCAATTTTGTACCAGATCTCAAAGGCGGATTCAATGAAAATGTTGTTATAATGAAGTTCCTTTGCTAACGAATTAAAGATCAACACAACTACCATTGAATTTCATTTGATCCAAACACTCCTTGTGAGAAACTCAGTTGTTTTGGCAGTGATTCATCTACAAAACTAAATTTGTTCTTGGCTCGCAGGGCATTTTTTATTGCATGTTGCCAAGCGTAGAAGTTGTCATCAGTAAGGAGGCAAGAAACGACAATCAGCCCTGGATTATCAAATCGATGGGGATAAAAAGGGATGATCAAACAAAGAATTCATGGGATCTGGTCTGATCTCCGAGTTGGAATTCACGCACAACAAACTAGAGTTTTGTTCCACTGCCATTGATATAGAACAAAGCAATCAGAACCAAAATAGGTATCAGAGAATGGAGAAAATGCGTAATAATTTCATTCATTTGATGACTACTCATAGGTAGATACAAGTGTAACTAATTCAAACAAGTGGGATCACATGGCTTAGATTTTTTACAATCGACTACCTCATTCTTGGCTAACACGGTCGAATGAATTTTTGATAGACACTACCTTTTGATGTGTTGTAAAATGGATGGACTCCAAGAGAAAATCCCTTTGAGTCCAAATATACTAGATCTGAATTCCATTGAAATGGTAGCCTCTAGTAGTGGGGAGTTTTCAAATTAAAAAGTGATTTTAATTGCAAAGCTTCCCAAGTGGAGGTAGGAGTGTCAATGGATTGGGTTTAGGCTGGACCCATTCAAATCAAATCCAATTTAAAGGGATTGGGTCCAACAAGGCATATTGAATTGGACCATTCTAGACTTAATGGATCAAAGTATTTATTGAATTGAATTGGACCTGGTTCATAAATAATGAATTTATGTTGGGATAAGTTAAACCAAATATCTGATCCATTAACAAAAGATAAGAGTAGGGGTGTCAATGGACCAGGTTTGAGTTGGATGCAATCTGAATTAAGTCCAATTTGGATAGATTGGTTAAACCAACCTCTGATCCATTGACAAAACTTGGTAGAGAAGACGATTGAAGCCCATACATGGCCTTGTCATCGATTTTGGGTCCAAATCTTTTACTCACAAGTTGTTAGACCATTATGGGGACAAATCCTTGGTTTTTGGTAAAGGGCCCAAGCCATTTCAATTCCTAAAGTTCAATCATCTATCTCTTTAGTAACTATCTGGGATAGGCTCTTTTCCGATGTGGGTAGTAGTAAAACTTGGGTCCACTTGTCTTTTTTGCCAAACCTGAGAAAGTTCAGCCTTTCAAAGGTTATTTGTAAGAGATCTGGGCTAAGCTAATTGGCAAAACCTCCATAAACAACACAGTTGGCATGATTAAAAATCATAGATGGATGGTCCAGTAATTATAGTTCCAGAAAGCCAACAAATTAGTTGCTTTGAAGTAGAGGGAATTGGTGATTTGAGAAGGTCTTTAGAGCAATTGGGGAGGGGTGGGGAGGAACCTGATTAGCAAATATATCTAAATATGAATAGCCGCATGCACAGAAATGAGGACCCAGCCGTTTTAGATGGGAAGATAGACTTGACATCAGTTCTATTGATTAGAGTGTGGAGCATTTCATTTACTTTTAGAACCTGTTGGGGATCACCTTGGAAGATGGTGAGGAAAGCGTGGAAAATTGGTGGAGAGCCAAGGTAATGTCGTATTTGGTGACCCATACACCAAGATGATGTCAAATCATATTGAGTTAGTGGGTTGTAAGTCTGAATTGGTTAGAGACAAAATCATGCATAGCGATCTAGGTAACCTCTGAACATGGTCCAGTGATCTATACACACAAGGTGTGAGTCCAATGCGCGGCCCATGTGTATGGAACACTAACATGTTCACTCATGATAGGTTGCCCAAGTTGTTGTGCATGATTTTGTCTCCAGTCCATACAGGAGGATAAGTCTTGGATTCTAGTGATGAGCCATTATTCATATGGCACTTCAGACCATCTCCCAAGTTGCAATAGGTTGAAAAGGTTCATAGATTCCTATAAGGATGTGGTGGTGAATACTCGATTCAAGGGTGCATGTTGCACCCACGGTAGGGGTAGAGGAGGAAAGGGGAAAGAAAATCATAAACTAAGGGTTCATTTGGTTCGTAGTCGGAATCGAAATCCTCTTGAATCGGAATCGAAATGGTACATTCCTATAGTCTGTTTGGTTCAGACAGGAATAGAAATGGGAATTAAAATCAGCAGGAATGGGTTTTCTTTCCTAAGGCAGGGGCAGGGAATGGCCATCCAGTAAGAATGAGAATGGGATTCCAATTCTGCCCAACCAAACAGTTGGAATTGGAAAAGCCCATTCCGATTCCAGACCCCTATTCCTGCAAACCAAACAGACCCTAAGTCTTGTATTTTGGTTGATGTATATGTGATGTTGTCTCTGTTTTGTTGGTTTGGGTTGGTAAAGGGTTATATAACACGGGTTGTTGAGAGTTTTTAGCTTTATTGTCTAAGTTAGAGTTTTGATTTATGTTTTTGGTTTGGAGAATAGTGGTTAACGGTGGGTTATTCCAGGTTTGGGTTTGTCCGGCCTGTGAGCTGAGGATAACTTTCTCTCTCTTTGAAAATCACTAGATGTGTGTTGTACATGGCAATTTAATAATTGTAATAAAAATAATAATATCAGAGACGTGTCTAGATTTTTTTTTTAATTTCTTCTATAATCTTTTTTATTTATATCTAAATTTAAATTTTTATTATTTAATTATGACACTTATCTTTTGTATTATATGGTGAATGTATAATTTCAGGGATGTCTCCTAATTTTTCTATAAAATTTTCTGTTTTTATATGTTTTAGTATTTCTATCTATTTTACATTTTTATTATTTAATTGTGACATCATGGTCTAACCTACACTATTAAATTCTTCAACCATTCTTGGAGTGGAAAAAAAATTCCTTTAGGAGACAATTTTAAATTTTGTATTTCATTTCCACCATCTATAAAATTAATTCTAATTTAACACTTATTTTCTTTAATATGATGGCTTTATAATTTTAAAAATTTACCTAAATTTTTAGTAAAATTTTCTATATTTTGTGTTTCTATATTTTTTAATTTTTTTATTCAATTATAAAATGAGTTGACGCATTTGGTTTTAAATTTTGTGTTTCATTACACCATTCATAAAAATAATTTTTGTTTATCACACTTATTATTTTTTAGTATGACTTAATATATAATATAGGACATGTGTCTAAAATTTTTTATTTTATGTATTTTTTTTATTATTTTATTTTTCTAAATATTATTTAAATATGACATCATGGGTTGATTTATGGATCAATTTTAAAATCATCCCATTTTCACTATTAATAAAAATGCTTTTATTTTTTTAATGTGACAAATATATATTAATATTAGATATGTTCCTAAAATTTTCTAATTTTTCTATTTATGTATTTTTATCTATTTTTCAATTTTTAGTATTTAATTATGGCATCATGGATTTACCTATTTGACCCAAACGTAGAGCTACTCACTTGCCACTTAGAAAAACTGTTTTAGTTTTTAATTGATTTTAAAAATATAGATTTTACACTATTCATATTAATGCTCATAAATTTAATTAGTAAAATTTAACGATAATAGATAAAAATACCTTGGATATAGGATTCAATGAAAGAGAATAGGGAGTTAATGTATTAAATATGAGATTTAATGAGAGAATGAAATGCAGTAACAACTAATATCGAAATTACAACTTCTACCCTCACAATAGAGAGTAACCAAATTCAAAGGAGGGGTATTTTAGTCCAAAAAATTCCTAAAATCATAGGGATTCACACTTTTCAAGCTAGTATAGATATACTTCTTATTGTATGTGTTGTCCATTTTTTAATAAAATTTATGCTTTACCTTTTAAAAAAAAAAGGGAAAAAATCAGGTTCGTCATGATTACTCATCAAGATGTATTTCTTTGGCTATATTTATTATATTGAAGATGATACAGAGCGTCTAAAATAAAGACAAATATTAATTTACAATATAGGAGCTGATAGAGGTCTATCCTACTAATTAAGCGTTATTTATGACAAAAGAATGATAGACATTTATATCAATACTCATTTTCAATTCTTCATGAGTTTCATGGATATGTTCTCTTTACATAATGACATGTGCATGGCTATGGTCATTTTCACATGATTTTTCAAGCCCCCCCTTAAGCTCAACAAGCATTCCTAAACATTAATCTTGCATTGAAGAGAACAAAAATGGAGGTTTAGTACAATGATTTTATGAACACTAGTGATTTAATCATGAGAATTGAGATGATGAACCAAAAGCATGCCCTTGAGAACATAAATCTTGATTAATGAAGTTAAAGTCCATGTCAACATTCATAGTGCTTATTAACATCAAGATATGTTGCACTAACATTATCATACCTAATAAGGGGAGCTTATAGCAAAGAAAAACCAATCTCCTTGAGAAGGAATTGAAGCTGAATTATTTCAAAGGTGGTGTTAGCCAATGCATTGAACTCCTGTCTTAGCGGGTTTTCTTTTTTTGGATTTTGAGAGGGGGGAAAGTTGGTCAATGGGATTTTGGTTCCTATTGACAAAGAATCCTATGTTCATTTTTCAGATTTATGTGGGGATCAGGGAAAGTTCACTTTCCTAGGCATTACTTACCCGAGTAAGTGATACCCATCTCCTAGGTGGGTAAATAACTTTCCCACCTAGAGGGAAAGTTGCTAACACTTGAATGGGACAAAAATGCCCCTTTTAATAATGAATTTTTATGGATAAAATGGTCATTACCTTATTTACATAGGAAATAAAAGAACATGAGTAAATGCACTTATCCGGGTAACTGTTTCTCAAGAAAAACTTACTCAGGTAATTACATTTGCCCGGATAAATAACTTACTGAAAAGATAACGAGACCTTAGTGTTACAGTATGCTATAATAATTTGCTTTTTTGGCACTATAAGAGATCAAATGATTGTTAAGAAAGATAATAAATTTACCAGTAGAGCAACAATAATTGATGCAATTGGCTCAATTAGCATTAGCATATCCTCCTAAAAGGAAGGGATGAATAAGACAAGAGAAATCCATATTCAAAATGGATTTAAGGTATTTGTAGCAATCTTTATGCTACAGCCATATGAATTTCAATGGGCCTTTGCATAAATTGAGACCCGTATTCACTAGAAAGAAAATGGTTTGGGTGAGTAATAATGGGGCAATTTAAGCTTGCTTGCTCCATGGGCTTTACCAATTTAAGTATCCACGATCAGACAGCCTTTCTTTGTTAATTAATATGGTTCAGGGATCCTCGTCTCAACCGTTGGCCCTTTGGTATGAATTGCAGGAAACTAAAAACATGCTACAACGAATACAGTTTACCATGTCACATTGTTATAGGGAAGCAAACTCAGTGGCAGATGCTTTGGCAAATAAGGGATGTGATACTGCTCGAGATAACCTCAACCTCCCTCGTGATACTCTTCCGCATAAGGCTCTCGTTATTTATAGATTTTGGGTGTTCTCTGAACAGTTTTATGAGCCAGTTGAATACTTTGTATAGATTTTCAAAGGGGTAAGGTATTTGCATCCCCCCTCATAGCTTTGTTTTTCTGTGATTATTAATAAAATTTACGATGATAATCCCTTCACCGGGGATATTTGGGGCAAAAAAAGAAAAAAAAAAATAGAGATCGTTATCGAATTCCAAGATTTATCATCATCATTAATGAAAGAAGCAAGCTTTAAGTTATTATTGTGAAGATCATAATCACTCTCTTCTTTTAAATTGTGAGAGGTTCTCTAGGATAGTCATGGGCATGCCATTAAGGTGTTTATCATCCATTGGATGCCATGGTGGCTCATTTATCAAACATTACCATAACACCATAACACCATTTATAGTATACATTTCTCCTATAATTTGGTAGAAGCCATCTCTACTGCCCCCTCAAAGTAGGACCTAATTCCCATTTTGTTCATTTTTTAAAAGAGAACTATTATAACCAATGTTTTAAAAAACGACCCATAAATGAAATCATTCTGACCACTGGTTTCTAGGCCGACGGTCCAATCGATCAGTTCGAACAGAGTCCGTTCTGACAGTAAAATTAAAAATAATTAAAAAAATAAAAAAATGGTCAAAAACCGTTGAATAGGTCGATGGGTTGATGGTTTGACTGCCTGGGTCAATGGTTTGTTGACTTTTTCAATAGTTTTTGATCAATTCTGGGTTTGGGGTAAAACGGAACCGGTTGCCTGGATGGTTCTCGGGCCGAACGATCCGATCGTCCGGGTCAACGGCGATTCGAAAACGTTGATTATAACTTTGATTACATTAGCCACACACCCCAACACAATAGTCTTTAATCACTACCAAACCACAAAACTCATGTGATAAAGAAGTATAGAAAATACATGACGAAACAGGATCCTACAATCCACTACAGCACCATAGCCAAGCATACACCTTTAGGCTGCGTTTGGAAATGATGCAAATGGAGTATAAATTCCGATTCAAGGTAAATTTGCACTCTGGTTCACTTTTTCTTGTGTTTGAAAACAATATTACATTTGCGCATTGACAAATGACAGAACAATGCATATTTACATTGATAATAAGATGTATACATCAATAAAAAAGAAGTAAATTTGCATTCAAGTGGGCTTTTGATATAAAAAAAAAAGCATATGCTTTATTGAAATTCATGTTTACATCCATTACAGCTAAAAATTTATTTGGTAAGAAGGTAAAATTGTTAGTGCAAAACTACTCAATTTTGTAATTTCTATGAACCGTTTTACATTCTACATATTTGTATTTACACTTATTTGCATCGTTTCCAAATGCAGCCTTAGGAAAACCTTCCTCATAGCATTGGTTGTCACAAAGATTCACTAAACATGGTACTACAACCAAGGAACGGGGAAAGAATGAGGCCACAAGAATATAGATCAGTCTAATGAATGTATTCTTCTCTCATAGTCCAAAAGAAAAAGGTTCTAAGAAGAAAAACCCGATCTACTACCATGTTTTCACTTTGAAATGGCAAAAGAAGACAGGAAAGAAAGGAAAAAGAAAAGAAAGAGGGAGAGAGAAGAAGAAAGGAGAATGTTTAGAGAGCAAAAAGACATAGTTTGGCGGCAATCCATTTTCGTATTTATAGGTATGTGATAGCTTGACAATAAAAAAGAAGAGGAAAATTACATCAATACCCCCTACAGCATAGTCTAGCAATGAATAGAAAAATAATGCACCGAAAAAAGTTAGTATGTAAAGATGATGATCGAACATTAGAAATCATCAAGCTGACCAATTAACAATGTGCACTTGATCATTTCCAATATATAAAGTTACACTTAATACTCAAATTACGAAAACGTAGAATCAGGTATATATATAATTGGTGCTTAGAATAGGGATACCAGTTGGGGTTGTTTCACTATTTTTAATATGAAATGTATATGTGGGAGTGTTCTAAGATGAGTAGGGGTGAGCATTATTTGGTTAAAACTGAAGAATCAAATCAAAAATTTTGGTTTTGGTTTTGGTTTTTTTTTTGTTTTTGGTTATTTTGGTTCATTTTTTTCGTGTTTGTAAAATTTCGGTTTCAGTTTTGGTTTTCAGTTTTAGAAATTCAGTTAATCAAAAAAACCAAATTAGCCAAACTTTATTATCTATTATATATATATATATATATATTAACATATAATACATATATAATATGTAAAAATATATTATATTGTATTATATTATGTATATTAAAATATATAATTTACTATATACATTGTATAATATAATTTTTTAATATATAATATATATTAAAATATACACTACAAATATATTAAAATATATATAGTGTTGAAATTCGGTTTTAACCAAAATAACCAAAAACCGTCGATTTTGGTTCGGTTTTTCATTTAAAATTTTGATCTATCCAGTTTGGCTTTTAATTGAATAAACCATTTGCTCACCCCTAAAGATGACTTCCCATGAAGAGAAATATTAAATCTTCTACTACAAGTAAGAATTGAATGCCCTTTTTTACACATATACTAGCGGGACCCGTGCGGTGCACGAGATTTATTAAGCGAAAGCTAAATAATAGAAAGGATCATTTACTAAAATACCCCTTATAGTTTTATGGATTTACTAAAATTTACCCTGTAGTTAAAATATTAATAAAACATCACTTATAATTTGTAATGGATTTAATCAATCTTCCATTAGATGACAGTGGAAAATGACAAATTGACCCTAATGTTCATTTAAATAAATTTAACCAAAAGAAAATAAAAATAAAAATATCATTTTTACCCTTTGTAAGACATGGGCAATCGCTCTATTGGCTATATTTGGTTAATTTTGTTTTCTGTAGAAAAAAAAGTGTTAAGGGCATTTTTGGAATAAAAAATCATGGGACTAATGGCAAAACAAACACTCCTTAATGAAAGGTTGATTAAGTAAATAAGTTGTAAAATATATGAGATGTTTTAATAAAATGAAAACTATAAATTAGGGTTAAGTAAATATGTAAAACTATAAGATGTGTTCTAGTATACAATTGTTTTATATTTTCAATTTTTTAAACAATTAATAATTATTCATATTTTATATACTACTTTTAATAAATTTTTTATAATACAAAAATAACAATAATTAATTTCAATTAGGTTTATTCATCAAATTGATGAAACTGATCAATCCAATCAACTCGACCCGAGTTAGTCGGTTTTCTAGTATTTTAGGTTGGCTTTGGTTCAAAAATTTCTCAATTCCACCAAGTTGGTTCAATTTCACATTTGCAATTTGTAAACCAACCAAAATTGAACGACCTAACCATGGATATATATTAATATTTAGATAAAATTTTTAATATGGAAAAATGGTAAATTTCCCATATTTCTTAGTATAAAATGTTTTATATCATAAATCTAATTTTTAAATTTATTTTTTAATACTTGCACTATAATTTTTAAAATTTAATTTAATTTAATTTTAATTCTAAATCTTTTGAACCGATTGACCAAACCAAAATATTGACCCAAACCGATACAACTTGATTGGGTCGGTTTTCACAAAAGGTTAGTCGGTTTCAACTGACCAACTCTCCAACCTAACCAGCTCAATTTGGTTGGCCAAATAGCCTATGACCGAACCGAACCAATTCATTAACACTCATAATTTCAGCTAAATTAATAGTCTCAACTCTAATAAATAACAATGGTTTAATATCTAATAACTATTAAACATTTATAGAAATACACAATTATTGAAAATAAATTAATAATGAAAAAATACAATACATACTAAAAATATATTAACTTAGTCAATAAATAGTATAATCTCAAATAATAGTTTAATGTCTAATAAATATTAATCAATAAGTTATAACAAAAATACAATAAATAAAATAAGTACAATAAATAATTTCTAAAATACAATAAGTATTGATTTTAGTATATATAATTATATAATAAATAAAGGAAAAGAGTATAAAATTATTGTTAATAAATATTAATTTTTTCAAAGTTATTTTCTCGAATTATTACTTGATATAAGTGAAATTAGTTATTTAATATTAAATTATTATTAATTTCAATATTATGTTATAATTATTTTTATACTTTTCAGAAATTTTTTAAATTTATTACATAATTTCTTTATTTTAACTATTTAAAATATAGTTATGCTAAATATTTTGTTATTTAAAATGCCCAGTTATTTAAATGCGTAAATAATATGTAAAATATTAGTTATTTATGGAATTTAATTATCCATAAAATCATAATTTATACTATTATTACATAATTTCATCATTAATTTTGTAATATATTAAATTATATTTAATTTAAATATTATGTTATAATTATTTTTATGCTTTAAAGAAATTTTTTAAATTTATTACATAATTTCATTATTTCAACTATTTAAAATCTACTTATGATAAATATCTAGTTATCTAAATATTTTAATCATATATAAAATATTTAAATTTTTTTGTTATTTGAATTTGATTGATTTAAATCTATTACATATTATTAAATATTTGAAAAACATATAAATTGATTGTATAAAAAAACATTATTTAAATTGTTAGTACATAATTTTGTGATATATTTTGTAAAAATATAAAATTATATATTAGATAATTTCGTTATTTTAACTATTTAAAATACAGTTATGATAAATATTTAGTTATTTAAATATTTAAATAATCTATAAAATATTTAAATTTTTGTTATAATCTTTAAATATTTTTTTGTAAAAATATAAAATTATTTTTTGTGTTCATAATAAGTATTTTAAAGTTATTATATAATTGTTTTAGAATATCTAAATAATTCTTAAATTTTTTATCCAAACTTTCTTTAGATAGATATACATAAAAAGTAGGGGAGAGGATAAATAGGAATTAGAGATAATTTCGGAGAGAAACTCTCTACTAAATTAGAGATAATTGTGGAGATAAATAGGAATTAGAAATAATTTAGAAGACAAATAGGAAATAGAGGTAATTTTAAGAAAGTGGGGGAGGTAGTTTATGATAAATTTTAGGAGAAGAGATTATTTAGATTATTGGGAAAGTGCATCTCATTGGTTGTTTCTAAAATTACATAGAATAAAAAAAACAAAAAATGAGAAAAAATGAGAAAATTTCTTGATCGCTTTGTTTTAATATATACTAGCGTGGACCCATGCGATGCACAGGATTTATTAAGAGAAAGCTAAATAATTTGCAATGGATTTAATCAATCTTCCATTAGATGATAGTGGAAAATAACAATGTTTAATGTTCATTTAAATAAATTTAATCCAAAGAAAATAAAAATAAAAATACCATTTTTGCCCTTAATAAGACACAAGCAACCACTCTATTGGCTATATTTGATCAATTTTGTTTTCTATACCAAAAAAGTGTTAAGAGTATTTTTGGAATAAAAAATCATGGGCATAATGGCAAAACAAACACTTGTTAATGAAAGGTTAATTAAGTAAGTAAGTTGTAAAATATATAGAATGTTTTAGTAAAATGAAAAATATAAGGTAGGTTTAAGTAAATATGTAAAACTATAAGGTGTATAGGAATGGCAACGGGGTGGGAATCATATTCCCCGTCCCCAACCCCGATTCTGAAATTAACCCATCCCCGATCCCCAACAAGGATGGGTTCCTCATGTGGACCCAGATCCCCAAAATGTTTTCAAATAATAGTATTTTTTAAATAAATTTATTTAAAATAAATAAAAATTTTAAATTATAAATAATGTTGTAAATATGTTTTGATATATATATATATATAATATAAATAATAAAATAGTATATTTAATATCAATAACATATACATATATATATAATCGAGGTCGGGGCGGGGCGGGGACCTCAATCCCCATCCCCGACCCCGCCCTCGCCCCGCCAAAACAATCCCCATCCCTAGCCCCATCGGGTCGTGGAAGTCAGGTCCCCATCGGGATGGGGAAAATTGCCATTCCTAAAAGTGTGTTCTAATAAATGACCCTAATAGAAACACATAGGAGTATAAAATTGTTTTATATTTTCAACTTTTAAAATGATTAATAATTATTCATATTTTATATACTACTTTTAATCATTTTTTTATAATAGAAAATTAACAATAATTAATTTCAATTACATTTATTTATCAAACAGATGAAACCGACCAACCCGATTAAATCTACCCGAGTTGGTCGGTTTTCTAGTATGTTAGGTTGGCTTTGGTTAAAAAATTTCTCAGTTCAACCAAGTTGGATCAGTTTCACTTTGGCCATTTGTAAACTGAACAAAATCAAACAACCTAAGCATGGATATATACATATATTAATATTTTATATTTTAAATATAATTTTTAATATGAAAAAGTGGGAACTTTTCCATATTTCTAAGTTTAAAATGTTTTATATCATAAATATAATTTTTAATAATTGCACTATAATTTTTAAAATTAATTTAAATTTTTAAATTTAAATATTTTGAACAGATTGACCAAACCCAAAAATTGACCCAAAGCGGTACAACTTGAGTGGGTCGATTTTTACAAAAGGTTAGTTGGTTTTAGCTAACCAACTCGCTAACCTAACCAGGTCGATTTGGTTAGCCAAATAGCCTATGACTGAACCGAACCAACTCATGAACACTCACAATTTTAGCTAAATTAATAGTCTTATCTCTAATAAATAACACTACTTTAATCTCCAATAATTATTTAAAATTTATAGCAAAAATACACAATTATTGAAAATATATTGATAATAAAAAATACAATATTTATAGAAATTACAAAAATACAATAAGTACTAAATATATATTAACTTAGTCAATAAATAGTATAATCTCAAATAATAGTTTAATCTCTAATAAATACTAATCAATAACTTATAACAAAAATACAATAAATACAATAAGTACAATAAATTAAATTTTAAAATTTCAATAATAGTAATTTAATCTCCAATAATTATTGAAAGTTTTTTGTTAAATAAGAAAACAAAATAAATTTATACATAATCATTGAAAATACATTTACCACAAAAGACAATAAATATTATTTTAGTATATATAATTATATAATAAATACATATTAAGAGTTTAAAATTATTATTAATAAATATTGATTTTTTTGAAAGTTATTTTTTTGAATTATTACTCGATATAAGTGAAATTAATTACTTACAATATTATGTAAAAATATTAAATTATTATTATTTTCAATATTATGTTATAATTGTTTTTCTACTTTTTAGATTTTTTAAATTTATTACATAATTTCTTTATTTTAACTATTTAAAATCTAGTTATGTTAAATATTTTATTATTTAAAATATTTAGTTATTTGAATGCTTAAATAATATATAAAATATTTAAATTTTAAAACATTAATTATTTGTTAAATTTAATTATCCATAAAATCATAATTGATACTATTATTACATAGTTTCATTATTACAAATTAGGGTAGAGGATAAATAGTAATGAGAAATAATTATGAGAGAGTCTCTAGTAAATTAGAGATAATTTTGGAGATAAATAGGAATTAGAGATAATTTAGAACATAAATAGGAATTAGAGATAATTTTAGAGATAGTGGGGGAGGTAGTTTAGGAGTAATTTTAGGAGAAGAGATTATTTAGGTTATTGGGAAAATGCATCTCATTGGTTGTTTCAAATATGACGTGGAATAAAAAAATAAGAAAATTTCTTGACCACTTTGTTTTAATATATATATATATATAGAGAGAGAGAGAGAGAGAGAGAGAGAGATTTGGCAACAAAGTTGAAAATATGACCACTTTGATTTCCCCTCGGCTATAATAGCTTTGATAATTGCCTATTATTTTATTGTTTGTTGTTGGTGAGCTCCAAAATTTTGATTGCATTTCTTTAAACTATTTGCAATGTTCGGAAACATATATAAGTATTTTCAAACCATCATTGATCCAAATAGTTGGACTGTTCGGCCCAGAAACCATCCAAGCAATCAGTTTCATTTCACCGTTAACTTAGTCCTTGGCCAAAACCATTGATTTGGTCAATGACCCACTGACCAAATGTAGCCTACACTACATGGGTGTAGCTACATGTAGCGACCTGTTGATTTGGTCAACAAAGGAACTAACTTTGTTGCTTGTACTTGTAAATGTCTATAGGCCTAAATACCCTTACAAGCAACAAAGTTAGTTCCAAATGTAGCCTACAGTACATGTGTGTGGCATGATTGGATTACTGAGTCAAAGGTTCAAGGGATAAGAAATGTCAAAGCTCGCTTGGATCGGTGTTTGGCTAATTCAGATTGGAGGTGGTGAAGGAGGCTTGACAAGTACCCTCATGCAACAATTATTCATTTGCCAAAAACTTCCTATATTCATACCCTCATGCAACAGTTATTCATTTGCCAAAAACTTCCTCTGATCATTGTCCTTTGCTTGTTGATTTAATTGGTACGTTTCTTAACCACAATCCTCCTATTCGTATTAAGCACGCATGGTTTACAAATGATTCCTTTAAGGAGGTGGTGAAGGAGGCTTGACAAGTACCTTCATCATCTTCAACTATTTCTCTGGTTTGTAATGCTTCTAAAGCTTTTCCGTCTCTCACCAAGTCTTGGAATATGTTTTTGGTAATGTTTTCAGAAGGAAAAGGCACATTTTGAAAAGAATTGAGGGATCCAAAAATTTTTGGAAACAAGGCCTTCTCGTTTCCTCAATGATTTTCAATTTTCCCTCCATAAGGATATTTTGATATCCTCAAACAGGAGAAAATTCTTTGGAGCCAAAAAGCCAGATTCAATTGGGTAAAAAATGGTGATTCAAACACCAGATTCTTTCATACTATGGCTCTTAAGAGGGGTCAGTCAAAAAAGGTTTTGGCCCTTAAAGAAAATAATGTGTGGATTACTGATAATGATGAGCTAAAAAAGATGTGCAAAAATCAATTTATTAGTTCATACTCATCATCTTCAGCCAATTGAAATCATAACCTTGATCCTTGTTTTGGCAACATTCATAACAATATTGATCAATGGTTCACACCAGTGACAAAACAAGAAATTAGAAGCATTGTTTGGAGTTTTCCAAACAATAAAAGCCCGAGTCCTGATGGCATTACTTCTGAATTTATCAAAATCCATTGGGACATTGTGGGCCCATCTTTTACTAATGCAATCTTTGAATGCATTGACAACTCTAAAATTCCAAATTATTTTAACCAAACCCATATTGTTTTAATTCCAAAAGTAAAACACCCTGAAACAATGAATTGTTTCCGTCCTATTGGTCTTTGTAACACTATTTATAAGGTAATTGCGAAGCTTATTGTAGATAGACTCAAACCTCTCTTGCCAAAATTCATTTCCCCAAACCAGTCTAACTTTGTCCCCGGCTGGCATTTAAAGGATAATATGATCATTTTGCATGAAGTTCTCCATTCTTTCAAAAGGAAAAGCGGTAAGAAAGGTTTTATTGGAATTAAACTTGACCTTGAAAAAGCATATGATAAGCTTCATTGGTCATTTATCAAAAAGTCTCTTGATTTCATTAAAATTCCTAAGAGATGGGTTAATTTGATCATGAGTTGTATTACCACCTCTAGTTTTAACATTATCTTCAACGGTTCAATTCTTGAACCATTTAAACCCACAAGGGGTCTTAGACAAGGGGACCCCCTCTCCCCCTACATTTTCCTAATTTGTTTAGAAACTCTTTCGGGTATGCTTAATAAAGTTGTGGCTAATGGTGAGATGAAGCCATTTAAATTCTCTAGAACAGGCCCCAAGTTATCTCACATCTTCTATGCAGATGATTTGTTTATTTTTCTAAAGGCCTCCATCACTCAACTCAATTGTGTGAGAAATATCTTGGATAATTTCTGTAATGCCTTTAGGGAAACAATTAACTATAGTAAATCTATCTTATTCACATCAAGGAATGTTCCCCATAGACACACCCGAATGCTGGCCAGAAATATTAGGGTTAGGGCTTCTAACAACCTTGATAAATATCTTGAGGTCCCCATTTTTAGAGATAGGGTTAGTAAACATACCTTTCATTCTATGTTCGACCATGTTCAAACCAAATTAGCAGGATTGAAGGCAAATACTCTTAGTCTTTCTAGTAGATTAACCATTCTCCAATTTACCTTATCCTCATTTCCCCTCCATGCCATGCAAATTTTTTGTTTACCCTCAAGCACCTGCCAAGATGTAGGCAAAGCTAGAAGAAATTTTCTATGGGGAAGTTCTCTTGAGCACAGGAAATTGCATCTCATTAAATGGGAGAAGATTCTCACTCCTAAACATGTTGGAGGGCTTGGTATTAGGGACCTTCACTCCTTAAATCTATCTCTTGTCACTTTATTAGCGTGGCACCTCTACTGTAACCAAAATAGTTTGTGGTCCAAATTCCTAATTAGTAAATACGGTAGGGGAACTGATGTTCTGGACCCATGTGTAAAAGGACATGACTCTTGGATTTAGAAGGGAATAGCTAAAGGTTGTAAATTTCTTGGGGAGGGTCTCATACGTGCCATTGGGAATGGAGAAGACACTAATTTTTGGGATGACCCATGGGTTACCAAGACTACTTGTAGGCAGAATCGGTTGTATGGGCCTCTCCCAAATGTTAATTTGAGGAATGTTAAGGATTGTATAACTGCTTCTAGTGATTGGGACATCAACCTGATTTCTTCTCTCTTGCCAAGTGATATGGTTGAAAAAATCATGGCAATCCCTTTAAATTTAGGGTCGCAAAAAAATGACCATTGGATATGGCCTGACACTAAAGATGGTAATGTTTCAACTAAATCAACTTATACATTTATTAGAAAAGAAAATGATCTCCCTAAACCTCAAGCTTTTAATCTGATTTGGAAAGCTCTATGTAAACCAAGGGTGAAAATATTTTTGTGGCTGCTCTATCATAGAAAACTCCCCACTCGCGATGCTCTAATAAAGAGAAATATTTAGGTTCCTAGTGAATGCCCCTTGTGCAATGAGAGCATGGAAATGATTGATCATGTGTTTATGGAATGTAGGTTCTGTAAGAAAGTCTGGAATTTATATGATAATCATCCCACACCCACTAGTGCACTAAACTTTAAGAGTTGGATTGAAAGTAATCATGAGACTAGTAATACTCTCAGGGCGATTTATTTTAACTATTTAAATTGGCTGATTTGAAGGACCCGAAATAAAAGTGTTCAACAATATCAGTTACACTCCCACTTATATTACAAATCTTGCAAAAAAATATGTTGGTAGTTTCCTAAGTGCCCAACATACTAATGCTTCTGCCAAGAATCAACCTTTTTGCAGAGTCTGGAGAGACATCAAATGGGAAGCTCCGGGTGATCAATGGATCAAAATCAATACAGATGGAGCTGTCAAGGGCCATAATGGTGGTGCCACGGCTGGGGGTCTTCTCCGAGATCAACTTGGCAATGGAAAGGAGGCTTCACCACTTACATTGGAAATTCCTCTATCGACTTGGCAGAATTGTGGGATGTCAAACGTGGGCTTGTCTTGTCGTGGAACTCAAGCTACTGCAAAATCATTTTGGAGTCAGATTCGTGTTCCACCATTCAAATTCTTAAGGGTGGTAGGGATGACCATTGGCGTCTTTCTACAATAAGCGAGGATATCAAAGCTCTTATGAATAGAGATTGGGAAGTTCGTATTAATCACTGCTACAGGGAGGTCAATAGATGTGCCGATTTTATGGCTAATTTGGCTTGGAGCACTAAGATTCGGTATAAGGAATTCCTTATATCTCCTAGAGAGCTTAACTTTCTTCTGTTTGTTGATGTTATGGGGGTAGTCACCCCTCGTTTAATTTTGGTTTGAGTGTTTTGGTTTCTGTGCTTTGTTGTTGTTTTTGTTATTTCTTTTTTTGTTAGGCTCTGTTAGATGAATCAAAAAGAAAAAAAAAGGTTCAAGTCTCATAAAATTAAGCTATCTGCAAGTAATTTTGTTCATGATGCACATTGGGGGTTGCAAGAGAGTGCTTCTACAGATGTGTTTTCATTCCATCCATGATCCAGTAGATAAGATTTGAAATTTGAAGACAAACTTGGATAAATAGACACCATTTCCAACCTTAAAGTTTAACATTACACAATTTTCAATAAGCCGTTCAGATCAACTGTGTTAACTTGTTTTGTAATTTCATTTTCCCGGAAACAGAAGAATTTCAAATAAGCGTACTACTGTATGCAAGATTATTGCTTATTTCGTTTATTTCTTGGAAAGAAAACAGCACTACATTTCACTTCTGCTACCGACTCTTGAAAGGCTTATAAGTCTTCACATCTGCAGCAAGCCCCTGAACGGATCCAACTGCAGCAACAATTGACACAACCAAGCAGGCGTAGCTCAGTATTTTGAGCCATGTCCATGTGAATGAAAACTTGGGTATCTTGGACTGAGAAATGTATATCTCTATGGGAAAGTATACACTCAGTGGCCAGTAAGAGAATGCCCCAATCAGACCCAGAAAGTCATTGAAGAATGGGAATATCATCGCAACTACTGTTGTTGCTATTACATACACCGATCTCCATACCAGTCGAAACAAGTTGATGTAGTATTTGCCATGTAATGGAACGTTAACAGCACGTTCTTTCGCTATGAATTTATTTTCTGGCCAATGGTTTCTGCAGAAATTTTCCACAAACGCGAACAAGATTTGCGAAAGGAGCTGCATTGTGTGGTCATCGATCGATCAATTTGCCAGGTTATAAACATGAATGAATGTATATAGCAAATTTAAAGGCCATTACCCAATATTGGTCCTAGCTATCTATATAGGGTCATGGACTCTTGGGAGGGGTGGAGTGGATACAAATTAAATCAAACCTTAGCTTTTCTTCTTTTTCTCATGGTGATAGTTCTCAGACATGAACCCTTAGAGTCCATTTGAGAGGGCTTTTGCGGTGTTTGAGCTGCATTGACTGAGCCACTTCTGATAAGCTACCTACAATAACTTCATCGGATAATTGATTTTACAATTGTTCTAAGCTTTTCTTTGACTTCCCAGATTTTTACCCAACACAGCTTGATAGCTTTTGGCGCAGTTCATATAAGCCTTCAGCTTGATAACTTTACAGGTTTGTTGGCTCAGTTCATGTAAACATTTTTTCAACCTTTGCGATTTTTACCACCAACACAGCTTGACGAGTCCGGATCTGTTCCTCACACCAACCTCACAATATGTTATGGCTACACATCAGGAACATCTTCTGTACTTGCAGTTATATATTATTCATGAGGAGATGTTCTTAATACACAGTGGGATGTGACTGAGAATGTGAGGAGCGTTCTGTGAAGAGCAGATCCCAATTCCGGCTTGACACTTTCTAGGTTTCTTAACTCATGATGCCACGTGAAAGCCCACCTAAAGGGCCTTTTCCTTCTCTACCTTGGCCCATCTAGGTTGTCGGTTTATACATTTAGGTAGTGATTGTCCAGCCCACCTTGGCCCATTGGCCCACCATGCAATGAACCGTAGCAAAAGCTAAAAGACAATAGCCCATAATCTGAGCATTAGCATCAATCAGATTTTTTCTTTTTCTTTCTTATAAGCTTAGCTTATGTTGGTCTGTGGATGAGTAAGATGAGAACAAATGAACAAATACCTGGTATACTCCAATGAGATGGAGGGCAATGCACACATTGGCGAAGTCAATGAGCCAAAAGGGTTCATAAAATCCAAACCCAGTAAGAAAGTTTCCTGGTGCATCATTCCCAAATGCAGCGTAGCCAATGCATCCACATAGCACGTAGAACATGGCCGTGGTCGAGACCCCAATAAATGAAACCCTCTTCATCACTTTGTTCTCTGGGGGACTTGATTTTAGTGTGTCCTGCAATTTATGGATTGACGTCAAATGGAAGCATATATATATATATAGAAAGTTAAAAGCATATAAATAATTAGTACTTTATTCATCAATTCCTGTATATATAGAAATTGCATGGTTTATTTTAAGAGGGGAAAACAAGAATTATTTAATTTAATTTTCCATATGATTATTGGGTTTTGTCAAATTTGCCTTTCATATCAATCACAACTTTAAATTTTCTTTGTTTTTGTTGTTCATAAAGTTTGTATTATTATTATTTTTTTTTGTTTCTGTAGAAACCAGTCTCAATAAGAACTATATGGGTATTTTAGACATTTACATGCCCTTTCTTAGAAGATTCTACAAAAGGGGTCTACTTACAACTATGAGAAAGTTCAGGGGAGGTGATTTCAATGATTTAACCTCAGGGGTGGTTTTAGCAATTTATCCCCCCGCCCGCCCCCCACCCCCCCCCCCCCCCAAAAAAAAAAAAAAAAAAAACAAAAAAACAAAAAGAATAACAAATACAAGGAGCTTTCAACCTTCATAAATCAGAACCAGGATTAATTAGTTTGGACTTCATCCAAAATTGTTATCCAACCCTCTGATCTGGGAGTGGTGCTAAACAGTGTTTTATAAGTTGAACGGTTGAACCAAACATTGAACCACCGCTTATTGGGCCTTTTGTGCACTGAAATTTTGATGGACCCAACATGAACCTGGCCCAACCCCATCACAGCTTTTGCAAGGTTTAGGCGTGTATGTTTGGGCCTTTTGTGCACTGAAATTTTGATGGGCCCAACATGTACCTGGAAACCCGAACTTGACCTTAGCAGCTTCGCTGAAGTTATCTTACCAAAATTTCAGTCCAATTTTCTGCCCACTATTTATTTTCTATTCTCTTTCTCTTTTACTTTTTTCTTTTTATTATTTATTAAGGATATATTTCACATATAAATAACTCTTTTTGGTTGATGTTGACTTTGGTCGGACTTCCAATAACCAAGTAGGCTGTGGAATCAATAATAAGGTTCTATGTCAGTATTAAATACATGGGGCCCATATCTTTTCCAATAAGGCCCATGAATTTAATACTGACATAGAATTTCATCATTAGTTTCACAGCCCGCTAAACAGCTAAAGCATTCAGCTAATCCAAATTTCTTTCCACCACCCGTCCCCGTTTAAGGCAACTCAAAACTCAGCATGCTAATATATAGATTAATTGAACGTAATAGTTGTTTAGAGTGTTCTTCACACCTATTTCATTATATATTTCATCACTAACATGGGGAATTATCATTGATTTCACAATCGACTACACGGCTATTATGTTCAGCTAATTTGAATTATTATGTAGGAAGAAAATTCAGAGGAATTTCCCTCGATAGAAGGCCCAATGAGTTAAAAACTAATTTATATGGTATTATTATTTTTTTTTTCAATTTATGGACTGTCATTCTCGACTTTCCCTTATCAATATTGAAAAATAATTAATGACCAGCCTTGACTTCACGTCAAATTGACCATCCCAGACTTGAATGGTAAAATTTTGGGTTGACAAGCATAGAATACCGGGTTCGAGTATGCATGCAATTTTGAAGAAAAAGAAAACAAAGATTGTCAAACCACTTTCACTAATATTATCTTAAACTTGACCTGACTTTTCAATGCCCCCAGACCCCTTATCAAACATCTACCTTAATAAAACAAACAATATTTAAGAGATTACTTATGGCCTCTATTCAACTCTATCGTTTGACGGTTTGAAGCATAATTTTGAAAATATTCTGTATCGGTATATCGGCCTCTTTTTTATCGTTATTATTATTATTCTTTGAATCTGATTCAGAGGGGATGGTTTAAGGCTGATTTACCCTGAATCATTTGTCGACCCGAAACACCTCCTGGAAGAGTATATCGGGAAGACTCCGATATGGGTCAATAAGTATTAATATTTTAAACCTTGGTTATTGAAATATGAGAGAAAAATAAACCAAAAGTATTTTTATTAAATATAAAAGTTAGTTAATATGATAAAGTGCAGAGCAGAGTTAGTTTTGCCATTAAAAATAATAATGATATATGTGGACCACTATGATGAAAACGAGGGTTAGATTCTAAGGGGCGGCCACTTTATTGGAGAAAAAAAAATGCGAAACTTAGGGCCATATCATGTAATAGCATTTTATATATGTTATAATAAATGAAAGTATCTAAAGGGTTCTAAAAGAAAGATGATATTTAAATAGAAGTGAGAGTAGGTTTAAGAGAACGTTGGAAAAGTCGTGACTAGGGTCTTCACTTCCACTTGCAAATTTAACCTACCGCGTTCAATTTCTATTAAGAAATTGATGGAAAAGCTTATCCAGAAATTAAGAAAGAGAAAGAAAAAGAAAGGAATTTAAATTAAAAGAAGAAATTCCTATTAGCTACTTTTGTAATTTGGAATTGAAATCTTAAGGCTCAGTTTGGAAAGAATGCAATATATACAGTATAAATATATATACAAAATAATACAAAATGTAAGGTTTTGCATTCTAAATATGTATTCCTTCCAAACTGAGCCTCCTTGAATAGCTTTGGATAATTGATGACATGTAAAATTCTGCTGCAACGATGGTCACATGCAACCCCAATTAATGAATTGTAAACACACCCGCCTTTCAAATAACAAACCACTTTTGCTACCAAAAGTATAATATGGTCATGGTTTTCGAACTGTGGTTGATTCGGATGGTCAGACCATTCGGATTATAAACCGTTCAGACAACTGGTTTTTTCACCCTCAACCTGTTTAGCTAAAAGCTGTTGGCTTGGTTAGGAACGGTTAACTTGACCACTTTTGCCTTTTTTTTTTCAAATTAGAATGGGGTATCCATTGGAACTGGATGGTCGAACCACTGACCCGAAAACCAGTGACCTAAGCGGGTCCGTTCTAGGTCAATTTTTAAAAACATTAGATATGGGTTATTGTGTAGCTGCAGTGATAGAGCTACACATTTGTTTTTAAAAACATTGGAAGAAATACAAATATACAGTGGAAATACATACAAGATAGTATAAAATACAGAATTTTTGCACTCTACAAATTTGTATTTATACTCTTTCCAAACTGAGCTTAAGGGTCACTAGATCAAATGCAGAAATCTCTACAAAATGACGTGTAGTAGGGTTGCCAACCATCTCATCAATTCTCAAGTATCATTAATCATGCTCCATTGCATCTCTGTTATCGAATTTCTATTTCCTTTAATAAAAGCAACATGGTATATATAGAAGATTGACTTGCCTGAACCTCAACGAGAACGGGAGCGAATGTGTAGGCAAAAGCGATATCTCCAATGGCCTGAAATATCCTCCATACCTTCTCAGTCTCAGTGACATCCACTCCAACTTCCACCCCTCTCCAACTGGTCCGTACTTCATGGCTTCCCTCTGCAAACACTCCAACAAGCAGGAGCACCTTAACCAATTAATAAACCATTCAACAAAGAAGATTCAATTCTTTTCTAGCTAGTTTATGTCTCATCTCTGTGTTTCAGTGTTTTTTGAATTTATAGCTAATAACAACCTGCAACTTTGGCTGCAGAGAGACCGATGCCTATAAGAGAATAAGAAAATGACATCAGAGCTGCGACGATGGAGAGCCAAGAGAGCTTGTGAATGTTTGGAATTTGGGACAGAACTATCTGAATGCATGCGAAGATGATCATGAAGGGAACGTTTGATACTTTGCACTGCGCGTGGTGGCCGTTCATGTGGAAGCAGTTGGACCTTTTAACCGCCCTGGTTGAGGTAAAAATGAAAGAAGAAATCGATCACCAGTCATTCTCACAGCATTTACAAATACACATATGCAATCAGCTCTAAAGTTTATGAATGAAAAAAGGAACAATTTTTCAAAATTGGAGGGAACTTGGTTAATTATTACTCACGCCATACTGAGAGATGCAGTGATGGTGAATCCGATGGTGGCCCCAATAAAACATCCATATTGAGCTATTCCACAGAGCTTAATCTTGACTCCACCTGAAGAAACAAGGAAAACCAGAAAACCCATTAAAGATTTGAGACTTTTGTTTCTCATAAAGACCCCACATAGGAAAATGGGTTCCTCATTAGATGCTGTTCTCTCAGAAAGAAGACCCTAGGAAGAGAAAATACGTTTCAGAGCCTAGCTAATTTGTTACCTAAATTGGCTCTCACAACATCCATGTAGGTATAGTTTCGGTTCCCTGTAACAGGGGATCTGTAACAGTCGGCGAGTAGAGTAGATGTGAACCAGGTGATGACAGAGAAGAGCACAAGAGCAGCAGGTCCAGCTGCCCAACCCAACTGAGCTATAACCCAAGCTAGAGAGAGCACTCCAGATCCAATAACAGTTGTAATTACGTGAGCACTTGCAGTCATCATCGTCCCTAGAAATCAAAATCAAACACAAGAAAAAAAACTTAGTGAAAATCTCAAAATAATGAATCTCAGAACTTTTTAAGTTTTAGCCAAGGAAACTGCACCAGTCCTCCTTTCGCGGCCATCGTCGTCCAAATTCTTAGTATCGATGCCCATCCCCATCATCGCCATGTAGCAGCTGTCCTTCTTCTGCAACTGTTACAGCTTTTGGTTTTGGAATGAACGCGCCTTGACTGAGTATTTGTTGTAGAGCCAAGCAAATTAATAGCTATTCCTTGGCTCCTTGCTATGCATTTATTATTACTAAGTGTATGCGCTTTATTCTCTATTCCTCTATTACTGGTTATAACTCGTTTGGCTTATTAAATATTAATTATTTATTACTCCCTTTGGTGGGTTGGTGCGTGGAGAGAGATAACATTAGAATCAAATCAAATGATCCCTTTTTATTTATTAATTTATTTTTGAAAGAAAAAAGTCAAAGGGTTTACTTGTTCACTTTTTTGAAAATTCCCATCTTACACAATGGAATATTTTACATTGATCACTGATGGGGCCTACCAAATTGATAAATGTTCCGGTTGTTGGTTAAGATGCATTTGTAATGGATATATTAATGCATTTTTCTATAAATATAAAAGATAACACTATTTTGTCATAAGTTTTTTTTCTAAAGAAATAGCTTTTTCACATTTTTTTCTATATAATAAACAAAACAAATATTTTTCATATTTCTTGCCACAGAAAATGCAATCCACTTTGGGAGAGAATTCTGAATTTAATCAAGGTCCAGTAAAAGCCCTATTTTACAGCAAAACTTACATGATCCCTTGCAAGCATTCTCAGTTTATGATCAGAAATGTTTGAGCTGTTTCTTTGGTTCCAAAATTTCTAAGTACTGAACAGGAATGTCTACTTAATTTCAAAGTTATAAACACTGATCAGAGATCCAGGTTTTATAAGAATTTTGATGGAAGACTATTGGGCCTGCACTACCCCTCATCTTGTTTTCCTTTGTGCATTCTTCAATTTGCACCACTAAATTTTTTAATGCACCAAGGCCTAAGAACTAATATCAGTCCATATTCTCTCTTCAGACAATCAAACATATATTTGTTTGTTCATTGCTTCTCTTATCTACATATTGGTATTGGTGTTGGTTTGGTCATTTGAAAAGCAGCCATTAATAAAATGTATCTTTTTTATAGTTTCCCACTAATATTTATAGCAAAATTCAGGAACTACCAATTAATGGGTCCCATCTCACAGCTTTATCTGAGCAGGGCACATGGTAAAGCCACGTATTAGCTTTTAATGAGGAAGATAAGCATATGATTTATATCAAAGCTTCTTTCATGGGATTTTCGATTTCAAAATGGGATGCTTTCTTCTTGTCTATTTCTACATTGAGATATGTCGCTAAGTGGCGAATAACAATAGAATTCTTTGCTTCCACTTGCCTTTCCCAACTACTATTATATTATTCTTTTGGCCATTTTCTCTTATACTTTCCATCCAAAAATCATTAATGAAGTCAGTTGATACATTCTCGAGTCTGGCACAATATTTTTACTTGGAGGAATTTTGATTCCTATAAAATTTCAAGTCCAAATCCCGTTCCTAGTTGCTCGTAAAAGTTGGATTTGTTAGAGAATAAAATACTATTTAAGGGCTTCACCTAACAGCTTAAGTTTTTAGGTGAACCATTCTTTGAAACCTGTTTGATCAATTAGTCTAATATTCTAGTGTTTGATCGTTTTCATCATATTATAATTAATTAAAATTTAGCACGAGGTATGAGTAAGTGGGTCATGCTTCTACCCCAATGGGCTTTTTACATGAAGAGGTATGTTAGAGAATAAAAACCTATTAAAAGACCTAACAGTTTAATCTTTTAGGTTGAAAGGATCTTTGAGAGGATTCATTATTTGTTAGGTCTGGAAGTGGGTTGGTGAAAAAGAAGAAATTTCTATTGAAGATAAGACACAAACTACCAAACCATGAACCTGTTTTTTGTTTTTTTTTTGTGTAATAATTAAAAGGATGCAATTAAGCCAAGTATAGGTTGGAAATTGCATGAAATTAAGCACATGGATTATGACCATTGTTGGACAGTTTTGTATGCCCTTAGCTTCAATCAGAATGATGTATTTTATGAATTTATTGTAAATGAATAAAAGTGCATATTTTATTCATATTCCCTTTGTATGTTTCTATGTAATACCCTTAAACTGGACACTTAATAAGACTCGTGTTAGTTTAGAATGTTCACAGCTAGTGGATCGGTCTAGGGAGACCTATCCTGATAAGGCTGACACTGTTGTGCCACCAAGTCGGTTGGGGTGGCCTGTCTTAGTTGCCAGGGTGAGACCCTAGGCACTTACAGTGTAGAATTAATTGAATTTTTGAACTGGACCAGATTTCCAGTATTGCCCTGGACCTTGAAGATTAAGGAGCAAAACTTGAAAGTTACACCCGACCCCTAGACTTGATTATGATACTGCACTAGGTGTCTGATTGGGCTGTCTTTGATGTACCAATCAGTGAGATCCTTAGCGGGGGTCAAAACCTGGGTATGTTGGGACAGTCTGAGAATTCATATGAGTGGGTGATCATAGTGACAGGATCAGCCCCTTTGTAGGACAAAGGTAATGATCGGGGATGCACTCTCACTGATGGAAACCAAGACTGCCGGCAGCCGATTTCAATCGTTGAGATTTGTTTTGCAAAATATATTTTATATGAGATATAAAAGTATATATATTATGGTTTCAAAAATGTTTCTAAAAGGTTTTAATTCCCCGGATCCATATAAGCAGAGATTGCAACATTGTTCCTTGCAACCGAGGGAGAGGTCCTCTTTTGTCGGGTAGTGTTTGATCATTATGGGTTGAGAGGTTAAGTGTAAGACCGTTGAGGGTAATACCTAATGGGCTAATCTTGCATCTGCCCACAGTCCCTGTGTGTTACAAGGTGGCTTGGCCCAGGGACCACTTAGGGCAAGTGTTGGGCCATAGAGCCCATTTGATGGGTTTCAGGGGGTGCACTGTCCATAGTAGTGTATTCGGTCAGGCCTTGTAACAGAGGCTGGGTTGAACCCATGTGGCTAATGTGTAGATCAATGCTTGGGTCCCACGCCATACAAGGAAGCCCAACTGGGCAACAGTTAGGAAGGCTAAGTGAGCACATAAGCTTAATGGGCCTAAAGCCCATTTCGAACTGGACTAATTTAATAATCTAAATATGGGAGAATTCTAAGATGAATCAGCAGATAGGATAGGGTCTTAACCCTATCCACTCAGAGAGTCCAGATCTGAATATGATTCAGATCTAGAAACCTCCTAATGAGAGTAGGAGAAGGTTGATCTAATCTGCAGATAAGATAAGGGTTTATCCTTATCACCTAAAGAGATGTCAGCTCCTAATTGGATTAGGAGCTAATCTTTTAGGGTTACAAAAGAAGGAGGGGGCGGCAGCCTTTAGAAGACACACATACTCACATCCTCTTCAGAGATGAAATCACTGAAGGAAGAATTAAGCAACCCTGCAGAATTCTTTCTTGCCGCCCAGTTTGCCAATTCGATCTCCAGTTGTGGGAGAAGTCAATATTCGATCTTGACATCAATTCTTTGTAAAAGAATTGATAGGAAGTTGTGCTCACGTGCAATCCTGCTGTTTCTTGCGAAGGACAGAGTTCTTGGAGAAGAACACTGCTGATTCTGCTCCATCCTACATTGCGCCATCTTCAGTGGGAGCAGTCTTTGGGTCCTTCCTTGGGCGTGAACACCTTCGTTGGGAGATATTATTTCTCCGTATCAGGTATAATCCTCTCCTACTCCTTTTGGTTCAGATCTGGTTCAGTTTATGGTTCAAGATTGATCCTTGAAAATATGATTTTCTAAATAAGGAATGCGATTCCCAATTGAAGGGAGAGAAAAATTTTTGAAATTCGCCCCTTTATTCCGCAAGTTTTGGGCGTCCATACGATGGATCTCTCATCCCTTTAGTGGTATCAGATCCAAGTTCAAATCTTGAACCAATTTGTTTCAGATCCGAACCTGTGCAAATGGGCAGAAGGCGTTCTACCCAATTTGCGCAGATATGGGTTTTGGGAAATTTGTTCCCAAAATTATGGGCTATTAATCTAAAATTAATTTTTATATAAATTTGATTATTGTTTAGAATTGTTCTTTATGATTTTCTTGATTTATGGGTTGTTCGTACAAGAGGAAATCGAAGTCTTGATTTGCGCAGGGAACCTACGATTTTGCAGATTATGGATTATTTTATTACATTTGGTCTGTAAAATAATTTTTTTTATTTTTTAGACTGAATGTATAGGTATTCGATCTGATGTAATTATTAATAGAAATTAGGATTTCTATTTATTTTGGATCGCAGGGAACCTGTGATCTAACCTCTGTTTTGTAGGATGGATTGTGCGAACAACCCTATTTGACTGATTCTTGATATTCTTTTATCAGTATTTAATTTCAGATTATTTTCTTGATTTAAAGATTTAATTAAAGATCAAACCCTAGACCCATTCGAACCAAGATTGGTTCAAATTGTTTAAACCAAATCTAGGGTTCGGTCAAGGCTGAAAGTCAGCCATAATTTTCCCACTAATGGGCCTAAGAATTGATATTTAATTAAATGGTTAATTCGGCCCAACCTGTAAAGGCCCAATTTTAAATGGTTAAAACTGCTAAAAGCCCACTCTACGGATAAAGCTATATGGGCCGAACCCATCAATCCTAATTCGGCCCATATACCTAGATAATATTAATGGTTAATATTACGGATTTAAAATGGGCTTCAAATGGGCTTTACAAATAATTAATTGATTGGATCAATTTATCCTTGCATGTGATGTATGGATGTGTGATATGCTACGTACATGGGCCATAAGTACTTGGTCCATGCTCAATCGACAGTGGCTCTTGCGCACACCATGGCTGAAGGCACATCATTGCCATGGTGTCCTTTTTGGTCATTGGATGACCTCCCTCAGTGGTGGGCCCCACACCTCATCGAGAGGTTAGTGTAGAACCCTAGACGATTTAGGCCCACCGAAATCTGGCTTTCTGAAAGTCAGTGGGAGCCACTTTGGTTTGACCTAAATCAAACTAGGGCGTAATTAACTGTTCCCTCCAGCTAATATGAGTGCATGTGATAGGGAGATTCATATGATGAACTCTCTAAAGGCCTTCCATCATTAGCATGAGGATGGGTCCTTCACTAATGAGGAAATGCACCAGAAAATGGGCTATCCATTTGCTGTTGGGCTTGTTTAAGTGTTTCATAAGATGATAGGGGCATCATAGACCGATATGAGAGGGGCTTCACTACAAAATGGGAACTCTCTCACGGTACCTTGGCGTTCACGAATATGATGGGTAAGCACTCACTGGATAGAAAGGTTTACCTGAAAACGGCTCCAAACCTTGTTTGACAAAGGCCAAAGGGAAAACTCATATGATGAGTGGATATGATCCTTCACAGAAAGGTGGTGGGGTTATGCAGCTGAAACAGTTGGCTCTATGCACCCTATGTGATTTCCCACATTTTCCGAGACAACTCGCAGTCTCCGTCACTGAGAAAAGAAGGAAATCTCAGAGATGAATAAATGGGAATGGAACGTAGATTAAAATCCATATCTATGTAATGAACATGAATCAAATTAGGTTGTGGATTGATGTTTGCTTTTTTATCAGAAAATGGCAAACAGACAATTTAAAAAGTTGCTTGATGACAACAAGTTGAAGGGCCCAAACTATGCTGACTGGTACAGGAACCTTATGTTGATCCTAACTTCTGAAAAGTTAGACAAAATGGCTAAGAATCCTGCCTCGGAGCGTCCGGGTGATAGGGCTTCTGAGGCCCGAAGGAGAGACTATCAGGAATGGGAGGAGAAAAACTCCCTTGTTCAGTGTTACATCATTGCCTCCTTGGACAACCCAATACAGAGGCAGTTCGATCAGATCAAACTTGCTAAGAATATATTGGACAGTCTCAGGACGATGTATGAAGAGCATAATCATTCTACTCGACAGAAGGTCTTGAAACAGTTCATGACCGCACAGATGTCCAAGGGCCAACAAGTTCACGACCATTGTCTTCGGACGATGGGTTACATCAACGAACTGGAGGCTCTTGGATCCGGGCTGGACCTTGCGACCCAGATAGATGTTATCCTTAATTCTTTGCCTCCTTCCTTTAATCCGTTCATCATGAACTATAACATGAACAATCTGAATGTCAGCTTATAAGAGCTCAGCAATATGTTGCAAAGAGTTGAAGAACTGATTAAAAAGGATGAGCCTGTAGCTATGCTGGTTGAAGCTAGGAAGACAGGAAAGAGAAAGAGGAAGGCAAAGAAGCCTCAAAAGAAAGCCACTAAGGGCAAGAAGACCGGCCACTAGAAAAGGAACTGTCCTGCCTACCTGGAATCCAAGAAAGGTAATTTCAAAACTTGTGTTATAGAAACCAATTTATTGGTAGCTTCTGCATCCTGGTGTATTGACTCCAGGGCTTCAACTCATGCGTGTAACTCACTGCAGGGGTTCAAGGTAAGAAAAAGGCTGAGTGAAGGAGAAGTTACACTCTACTTGGTGACTTTTGCGACTGTTGCAGCCGTGACAATAGGAACTGTGGAGTTAATTTTTAGAGAAGGAATTATTGTACTGAAAGATTGTCTTTATGTACAAAATTTAAGGAGAAATTTGATTTCTGTCTCAAAACTGTGTGCAGATGGTTATTCTGTATTCTTTAGTAATACGATTACTATTAAAAGAAATAACAGATTCATCGCATACGAGGAATTGGAGAACGATCTCTATGTTCTACATCCTTCTTTAGAAACTAACATAACCAAAACTACGTCGGCTGAAATCCCCAAGAAAAGAGTTCGTGATACAGTTAATCCCACGTGTCTGTGGCATTACCGACTTGGCCACATCAGTGTTGACCAAATCACAAGGTTGGTAAAGGATGGTCATTTGGATTTTCTAACTGTAGAAGATCTTCTCACCTGTGAGCCTTGCCTACAAGGCAAGATGACGAAACGACCATTTAACGGTAAGCCTGAAAGATGTACAGGCACACTTGACCTTATACATACTGATGTATGTGGTCCCCTGAGTGTTAGGACACGAAATCAACACATGTATTTCATCACCTTCACATGATTTTTCACGATATGGTTACATGTACCTAATGAGACATAAGTCTGAATCCTTTGAAAAGTTCAAAAAGTTCAGACAAGAGGTCAAGAAACAGTTAAGGAGAGAAATCAAAGCCCTTCGATCAGATCGAGGTGGCGAGTATCTCTCTGACGACTTCAGAGACTACTTAAAGGACAATGGGATAATATCACAGTTAGCTCCTCTTGCTACACCTCAACTTAACGGTGTTTCAGAGAGGAGGAATAGAACCTTATTGGATATGGTCCAATCGCTTCTCATACACTCAGAGTTACCCACATCTTTTTGGGGTTACGGATTAGAGACTGCGATTTACGTGCTAAATCAGGTTCCATCCAAATCGGTTCCGAACACTCCATATGAACTTTGGATCGGAAAGAAACAAAGTGTCAGACACTTGAAGATTTCGGGTTGTCCAGCACATGTTAAAAGAACAAGTGCAGACAAGTTGGAATCAAAGACCAGTCGTTGCCTATTTGTAGGCTACCCAAAAGGCTCTGTAGATTACCTATCCTATGACCCAAGTGAGCAGAAAGGGTTCTGTAGCCGAAATGCTCAATTCCTGGACACCGATTACATCTTGGACACCCATCGTCAGGAAGTTGTTCTTGATGAGGAGAGCTTAGGAGAAGTGGAAGATGTCCCACAAGTTCCAGGTAGTGACCAACCTAAAAGATCCACTCGGGTATCTAGGCCACTAGTTCGTTATGGTTATGACCAGGATAGTTACCTGGTGAAAACCTTGACTAGTGAGGAGGATATCGTGACTTACGCGGAGGCTATCTTGGACATAGATTCCTAGAAGTGGGTGGAGGCTGTGAGAGCAGAGATGGACTCAATGGAGACCAATGGAGTCTGAACTCTAGTAGATCCGCCTTCTAGGGTAAAAGCAATCGGTTGCAAATGGATTTACAAGAGAAAGAAGGGCCCCGATGGTTGGGTTGAGACCTTCAAAGCTCGTTTGGTGACGAAAGGGTACACTCAGAAAGAGGGCATTGTTTATGAGGAAACATTTTCGCCTGTGGCCATGCTTAAATCCATTAGGATCCTGCTAGCTATAGCAGCATACCATGATTATGAGATTTGGCATATGGATGTCAAAACTGCATTCCTGAATGGAGATCTTACTGAAGATGTCTATATGCAGTAGCCGCAAGGCTTCATTGTTGCAGGTCAGGAAAACATGGTTTGTAAACTTAATAGATCCATTTATGGACTTATGCAAGCTTCTAGAAGTTGGAACATCCATTTTGATTTTGTTATTAAATCGTTTGACTTCAAGCAGAATCCGGATGAACCCTATCTCTATAGGAAGTACAGTGGAGATAAGGTTACTTTCTTAGTTCTGTATGTAGATGACATTCTACTCATTGGGAATGATGTAGGAATGTTAACTATGGTGAAAGTTTGGCTTTCACAACAATTCTCCATGAAAGATCTTGGAGAAGCCTCCTATATACTAGGTCTTCGACTCTATAGAGATAGATCGAAGCGGATAATAGGATTATCCCAATCTGCTTACATTGACAAAATAGTCAAAAGATACAGCATGGAGAACTCCATGAAAGGAAATGTTCCTTTTAGGTACGGAGTCACTCTCTCTAAGAAGATGTCTCCCAAGACTTCTGAGGAGATTGTTGGCATGAAAGACTTTCCCTATGCCTCTGTCGTAGGAAGCATCATGTATGCCAGGCTGTGCACTCGTCCTGACATTGCTCAGGCAGTGAGTGTGGTAAGCAGATTCCAGGCCAACCCAGGGTAGGAGCACTGGACTGCTGTGAAAAACATACTTAAGTACCTTTGAAGTACAAAAGAGTTTTGTCTGGTATTCGATGGTAGCTCACTACAGATCCAAGGGTATATAGATGTCGATTTTTAGTCGGATCCAGATGATAGAAAGTCTTCATCTGGATATGTTTACACGATAGGATCGTGTGTTGTTTTCTGAATGTCAGCAAACTAGGGTCCTAAAGTAGCAAATTAAAAGTCCACCACCAAAGCCGAACACATTGCCGAAAGTGAGGCTGCCTTATGAATGAAGGTGTTCATTCCTGAATTTGGAATTCAGCACATCACCCATCCCACTGTTGTGTGACAATAAGAGGTTGATGTTGAGAGGTAGCAGCAGTGGAGAATGTGATAGACCCATTGACTAAGCCACTAACACAGAAAGTGTTTGAGAAACACGTGGAAAGCATGGGCACCGGCTTGTACCTGATTGGACCTAAGTGCAGGTGGGAGCTGTTGGACAGCTTTGTATGCCCTTAGCTTCAATCAGAATGATGTACTTTATGAGTTTAGTGTAAATGAATAAAAGTGCATATTAGATTCATGTTCCCTTGGTATGTTTCTATGCAATACCCTTAAACTGGACACTTAATGAGACTCGTGTTAGCTTAGATTGTTCCAGCCTGTGGGTCGGTCTGGAGAGACCTATCCTGATAAGGCTAACACTGTTGTGCCACCAAGTCAGTTGGGGTGGCCTGTCTCAGCTGCCAGGGTGAGACCCTAGGCACTTATAGTGTAGGATTAATTGAATCTTTGAATTGGACCAGATTTTCAGTATTGCCCTGGACCTTGGAGATTAATGGGCAAAACTGGAAAGATACACCCAACCCCTAGACTTGATTATGATACTGCACTAGGTGTCGGATTGAGCTATCTTTGATGTACCAATCAGTGAGATCCTTAGCGGGGGTCAAAACCTGGGTATGTTGGACAGTCTGAGAATTCATCTGAGTGGGTGATCATAGTGACAGGATCAGCCCCTTTGTCGAACAAAGGTAATGATCGGGGATGCACTCTCACTGATGGAAACCAAGACTGCCGGTAGCCGATTTCAATCGTTGAGATTTGTTTTGCAAAATATATTTTATATGAGATATAAAAGTATATATATTATAGTTTCTAAAATGTTTGCAAAAGGTTTTAATTCCCGGGATCCATATAAGCAGAGAGTGCAACACTGTTCCTTGTAGCCGAAGGAGAGGTCCTCTCTTGTCGGGCATTGTTTGATCATTATGGGCTGAGATGTTAAGTGTAAGACCATTGAGGGTAATTCCTGATGAGCTAATCTTGCATATCTGCCCACAGTCCCTAGGTGTTACAAGGTGGTTTGGCCTAGGGACCACTTAGGGTAAGTGTTGGACCCATAAAGCCCATTTGATGGGTTTCAGGGGGTGCACTGTCCATAGTAGTGTATTCGGCCAGGCCTTGAAACAGAGGTTGGGCCGAACCCATGTGGCTGATGTGTAGATCAATGCTTGGGTCCCACGCCATACAAGGAAGCCCAACTGGGCAACAATTAGGAAGGCTAAATGAGTACATAAGCTTAATGGGCCTAAAGCCCATTTTGAACTAGACTAATTTAATAAGTTAAATATGGGCGAATTCTAAGATGAATCAGCAAATAGGATAGGGTCTTAACCCATCCACTCAGAGAGTCCAGATTTGAATATGATTCCGATCTAGAAACCTCTTAATGAGAGTAGGAGAAGGCTGATCTAATCTGTAGATAAGATAAGGGTTTATCCTTATCACCTAAAGGGATGTCAGCTCTTAATTGGATTAGGAGCTGATCTTTTAGGGTTACAAAAGGAGGGGGCGGCAGCCTTTAGAAGACACACATACTCACATCCTCTTCAGAGCTGAAATCACAGAAGGAAGAATTAAGCAACCCTGCAGAATTCTTTTTTGTCGCCTCCTTGTTCTTATCGCCCAGTTTGCCAGTTCGATCTCCAGTTGTGGGAGAAGTCAAGATTCGATCTTGACATCAGTTCTTTGTGAAAGAATTGATAAAAAGTTGTGCTTATGTGCCATCATGTTGTTTTTACGAAGGACAGAGTTCTTGGAGAAAACACTGTTGATTCTACTCCATCCTACATTGTGCCATATTCAATAGGAGCAGTCTTTGGGTCCTTCATTGGGTGTGAACACCTTCGTTGGGAGATATTATTTCACCGTATAAGGTATAATCCTCTCTTACTCTTTTTGGTTCAGATCTGGTTCAGTTTATGGTTCAAGATTGATCATTGAAAATATGATTTTCTAAATAGGGAATGCGATTCCCAGTTGAAGGGAGAGAAAATTTTTGAAATTCGCCACTTTATTCTGCAAGTTTTGGGCGTCCATACGATGGATCTCTCATCCCTTCAACCATATATACTCCAACTGAAACTAAGTTTTTGGCCTGTCTGTAGCTATCAAATAGCCCATATGACTTTCAGTCGGTACATTTGTTTGACAGTCAGAATGGGAAACGAAATTTTTTGAAATCGGAATTGGAATAGTCTATTTCCATAGTTTATTTAATTCAGACAGGAATAGAAATGGAAATTGAAAACAATAGGAATGTGATATCATTTCGAAATGGGTAGGGACAGGGAATGACAATTCCCTTAAATGGGGGATACCATTTCATCAGGAATGGGAATGAGATTTAGATTCTGCCCAACCAAACAGTTGGAATCAAAATAACCCATTCCGAACCCCTATTCCCGTGAACAAAACAGGGCCTTAGATTAAAATCATCTGATTAATTGGAATATAGTAGCTGCACACACACTATATAGCAAGATTTTATATTGTTTCTCTTGTTTCTGTGTTAATAATTATTGAAAAGAAAATAGTACTACAATATCACCTAATTAATTTCTCAAAGGAAGAATTGCTATAGAGTCTTGAAAGGCTTGTAAGTCTTCACATCCTTGGCTAGTCCCTGAACTGATCCAACTTCTGCAATAATGGACACAACCAAGCAAACCCAGCACAGTATTTTGAGCCATATCCATGTGAAGGAAAACCTGGGTATCCTCGACTGTGAGATGTACATCTCAATGGGGAAGTACACACTCAAAGGCCAGTAAGAGACTGCTCCAATCAAGCCCAAGAAGTCATTGAAGAAGGGGAATGTCATCGCAATTACTGCTGTTAAAATCACATACACTGTTCTCCATACCAGTCGAAAGAAATTGATACTGTATGCGCCATATAAAGGGATGGTAACAGCATGTTCTTTTGTTATGAATCCATTGTCTCGCCAACGCTTGCTGCACCACTTCTCCACAAATGCAAACAAGGGTTGGCAAAATACCTGCACGAGGCATGTTTTCGAAGTAAGAAGAAAAGCAAAACACCCATACCTTATAATGGGGTGATAAGGATCGAACACTAGACCATCTAATCAAATAAACTCTGATACCATATCGAGGAATCGTTCAACTTAAAAACTTAAGCCGTTAGGTGAGGCACCCTGAATAAGTTTCTATTCTCTGATCAAGTAGGAGTAGAAGAAAAACTAAAGAACATAAGTTGAGGTGGTAAGGAATGATTTCATTCATTGCTCATAATTTAACAACGAATATGCCATTAACCTGGTATGCTCCAATTAGATGGATGACGATGCAAACATTGGCAAAGTCAATGAGCCAAAAGGGTTCATACAGTCCAAACCCAGTGAGAAAGTTTCCCGGTGCTTTATTCCCAAATGCAGCATAACCAACGCAACCACATAACACATAGAACAGGGCTGTGGTCAAGACACCGATAAAAGAAGCCTTCTTCATTACTTGGTTCTCCGGGATACTTGATTTTAGTGTGTCCTGCAATTCATGAATTTCCATCAATATGCACTTCAATTGAGACAAGTATAGAAACTAAAGCTCAGTTTGGAAGGAGTATAAATACAAATATGTAGAGTGCAAATACTTATAAAATAGTACAATATACAAAGTTTTGCACTTTACATATTTGTATTTGAACTCCTTTCAAACTTAGCCTAAAGGAGAACAAAAATGTAGTTTGTTTAGCAACTCTTAAAAAATCATTACAATCAAAGTCCAAAATATTTATACATATCGGTTTTTGAATCCACTGATATGATAAATATTAGGAATTAGGACATGTAACCACTTTTGAAGGGTAATACACTTCTTAGAGATGTCCTGGTTCAATCCGTAAAACTTAGAAATTTCCATCTAAGTACATTGTACCTTTGAATCGCATGACACACAAAATAAGTATGACTTTGAACCTTGTGCTCAGTTTAGAACGAATACAAATACAAATACAAATATAAATATGTAGAGTGCAAATCCGTATATATTTATAATGTATACATTAATAGTGGGAGAATCTCTACAAAGTGTCCAAAGAAAAAAACAAAAATAGTGGCTGCACTTCTTGAAAAAAGATATTTACGATCTCTAATGCCTTATCCTTCGAAATGATTTACAACTACCAAAGTCAATGTTTTTGTGATTAAAGGGACATTCATTCCTTCTGCTGGTCTGCCCTTTCCTCCCACTTGAGAAGATTCGAATTTTTTTTTTTGAAGGCAAAAAAAAAAAAAACACCAAAACGCATATAATGTAAGTTGGGCTGCAATTGGGTAAGCCCAACATAAAATTGGCCTGAATCCTGCAACAGTTGGGCTTAGATGTTTTGGGCTCTGGCGGAAAATGTAGCTTAAAACCCTGGTTTAGCTCAAATTGAGCTACGTACCGTAAGTTGGGCTGAAATTGGCCAAGCCCAACACAAAACTGGCCTGAGTCATGCAACGGTTGGGCTTAGACTTTTGGTCTCTGGTGAAAATTTGATTGTATCGTAAAACCCTGGTGTAGCTCGAGTTGGGCTGCAATTGGGCAATCCCAGCACAAAACTGGCTGGAATTATGCAACGTTTGGGCTTAGAGTTTTGTGCTCTGGTGGGAATTGTAGCTTAAAACCCTAATTTAGCTTGAGATAGATTGGCATTGAGGCCTTGGTATAGCCCAAGCAGGCACTAATTTATATTTAAACATTTACAAACACAAGTACAATATTTTGATGCTAGTTTTTGACATGTATATATTTTTCTTATTAAACTATGTATATTTTTCTTATATTTATTTACATGTAATTGGGTCCAATACAAATCTGTGTACATACACATATATATATAGAGAGAGAGAGAACTTGCATATAGCTACATCTATTACTGTATAAAATAAATACCCCACTTACACAAGATACTTCAATTCAGGCAGAACATTATGTTAAACAGTTTTGTATGCCCTTAGCTTCAATCAAAATGATGTACCTTATGAGTTTATTGTAAATGAATAAAAGTGCATATTTGATTCATGTTCCCTTGGTATGTTTCTGTATAATACCCTTAAACTGGACACTTAATGAGACTCGTGATAGTTTAGAATGTTCACAACCAGTGGGTCGGTCTGGGAGATCTATCCTGACAAGGCTGACACTGTGGTGCCACCAAGTCGGTTGGGGTGGCCTGTCTCAGCTACCAAGGTAAGACCCTAGGCACATACAGTGTAGGATTAATTGAATCTTTGAACTGGACCAGATTTTCAGTATTGCCCTGGACCTTGGAGATTGATGGGCAAAACTGGAAAGTTACACCCGACCCCTAGACTCGATTATGATACTGCACTAGGTGTCGGATTGGGCAGTCTTTGATATACCAATCAGTGAGATCCTTAGCGGGGGTCAAAACCTGGGTATGTTGGGACTGTCTGAGAATTCATCTGAGTGGGTGATCATAGTGACAGGATCAGCCCCTTTGTCGGACAAAGGTAATGATCGGGGATGCACTCTCACTAATGGAAACCAAGACTGCCGGCAGCCGATTTCAATCGTTGAGATTTGTTCCTGCAAAATATATTTTATATGAGATATAAAAGTATATATACTATGGTTTCTAAAATGTTTGCAAGAAGGTTTTAATTCCCGGGATCCATATAAGTAGAGAGTGCAACACTGTTCCTTGTAGCCGAGGGAGAGGTCCTCTCTTGTCGGGCAGTGTATGATCATTATGGACTGAGAGGTTAAGTGTAAGACCATTGAGGATAATACCTGATGGGCTAATCTTGCATCTGCCCACAGCCCCTGGGTGTTACAAGGTGGCTTGGCCCAGGGACCACTTAGGGTAAGTGTTGGGCCCATAGAGCCCATTCGATGGGTTTCAGGGGGTGTACTGTCCTTAACAGTGTATTCGGCCAGGCCTTGTAACAAAGGCTGCGTCGAACCCATGTGGCTGATGTGTAGATCAATGCTTGGGTCCCACACCATACAAGGAAGCCCAACTGGACAGCAGTTAGGAAGGTTAAGAGAGCACATAAGCTTAATGGGCCTGAAGCCCATTTCGAACTGGGCTATTTTATTAGTTAATAATGGGGCGAATTCTGAGATGGATTAGCAAATAGGATAGGGTCTTGACCCTATCCACTCAGAGAGTCCAAATCTGAATGTGATTCAGATCTAGAAACCTCCTAATGAGATTAGGAGAAAGCTAATCTAATCTGCAGATAAGATAAGGGTTTATCCCTATCACCTAAAGAGAGGTCTTATCCAAATATGATTTGGATAAACAGCTCCTAATTGGATTAGGAGTTGATCTTTTAGGTTAACAAAAGGAAGAAAGGGGCGGCAGCCTAAGAACACACAGACAGATTCAGATCCTCTTGAGTGCTGAAATCAGAGAAGAAAGAATTAAGCAACCCTGCAGAATTATTTCTTGCCGCCTCCCTGTTCCTGCCGCCCTGTTTGTCAGTTCGATCTCCAGCTGTGGGAGAAGTCAAGATTCGGTCTTGATATCAGTTCTTTGAGAAAGAATTGATAGGAAGCTGTGCTCACGTGCCATCCTGCTATTTCTTGCGAAGGACAGAGTTCTTGGAGAAGAACACTGCTGATTCTGCTCCATTCTGCACTGCGCCATCTTCAGTGGGAGCAGTCTTTGGATCCTTCCTTGGGTGTGAACACCTTCGTTGGGGGATACTATTTCTCCGTATTAGGTATAATCCTCTCCTACTCCTTTTGGTTCATATCTGGTTCAGTTTATGGTTCAAGAATGATCCTTGAAAATATGATTTTCTAAATAGGGAATGCGATTCCCAGTTGAAGGGAGAGAAAAATTTTTGAAATTCGCCCCCTAATTCCGCAATCTTCGGGCGTCCATACGATGGATCTCTCATCCCTTCAGTAGTATCAGAGCCAGGTTCAAATCTTGAACCAATTTGTTTCAGATCTGAACCTGCGCAAATGGGCAGAAGGTGTTCTACCCGATTTGCGCAGATATGGGTTTTGGGAAATCTGTTCCCAAAATTAATGGGCGAATAATCTGAAATTAATTTTACATAAATCTGATTATTATTTAGAACTGTTCTTTCTAATTTTCTTGATTTATGGGTTGTTCGTACAAGAAGAGATCGAATTCTTGGTTTGCGTAGGGAACCTGCAAGATTTGCAGTTTCTTGATTTATTCATTACATTTAGTCTGTAAATAATTTTTTTTTTATTTTTTAGACACAATGTATTAGGCATTCGATCTGATGTAATTATTAATAGAAATAGGATTTCTATTTATTTTATTTTGGATCGAAGATGGCGGCGCAGAAAAGGAGATTTCGCAGAGAAGGAGATTTCACAGATGGGAGAACTGCAATCTGTGATTTGCAGTTTGTGAAACTGCAAACTGTGATCTAACCTTTGTTTTGCAGGGTGGATTGTGTGAACAGCCCTGATTGACTGATTCTTTATTTTATTTTATCAGTATTTAATTTCAGATTATTTTCTTGAATTAAAGATTTAATTAAAGATCAAACCCTAGACCCATTCGAACCAAGATTGGTTCAAATTGTTTGGACCGAATCTAGGGTTTAATCAAGGCTGAAAGTCAGCCCTAATTTTCCCACTAATGGGCCTGAGGATTGATGTTTAATTAAATTGTTAATTCGGCCCAACCTGTAAAGGCCCAGTTTTAAAAGGTTAAAACTGCTAAAAGCCCACTTAACATTTGAAGCTATATGGGCTGAACCATTCGGCCCATATACCTAGATAATATTAATGGTTAATATTATGGATTTAAAATGGGCTTCAAGTGGGCCTTACAGATGATTAATTGATTGGATCAATTTATCCCTACATGTGATGTATGGATGTGTGATGTGCTACGTACATGGGCCATAAGCACTTGGCCCATGCTCAATCGACAGTGGCTCTTGCGCACACCATGGCTGAATGCACATCATTGCCATGGTGTCCCTTTTGGTCATTGGATGACCTCCCACAGTGGTGGGCCCCACACCTCATCAAGAGGTTACGTGCGGAACCCTAGCCGATTTAGGCCCACCGAAATCTGGCTTTATGAAAGTCAGTGGAAGCCACTTTGGTTTGACCTAAAATTAGAACTAGGGCGTAATTAACTGTTCCCTCTAGCTAATATGAGTGCATGTGATAGGGAGATTCATATGATGAACTCTCTAAAGGCCTTCCGTCATTAGCATGAGGATGGGTCCTTCAGTAATGAGGAAATGCACCAGAAAATGGGCTATCCATTTGCCGCTGGGCTTGTCTGAGTGTTTCATAAGATGATAGGGGCATCATAGACCGATGTGGGAGGGGCTTCACCAGAAAATGAGAACTCTCTCACGGTACCTTGGCGTTCACGAACATGATGGGTAAGCACTCACTGGACAGAAAGGTTTACCTGAAAACGGCTCTGAACCTTGTCTGACAGAGGCCAAAGGGAAAGCTCATGTGATGAGTGGATATGATCCTTCACATAAAGGTGGTGGGGTTATGTAGCTGAAACAGTTGGCTCCACGCACCCTACGTGATTTCCCACATTTCCAGAGACAACCCGTAGTCTCCGTCACTGAGAAAGGAGGGAAATCTCAGAGATGAATAAATAGAAATGGAACGTAGATTAAAATCCATATCTATGTAATGAACATGAATCAAATTAGGTTGTGGACTGATGTTTGCTCTTTTATTAGAAAATGGCAAACGGATCATTTGCAAAACTACTTGATGACAACAAGTTGAAGGGCCCAAACTATGCCGACTGGTACAGGAACCTTATGTTGGTCTTAACCTCTGAAAATTTGGATAAGGTAGCCAAGAATCCTGCCCCGGATCGCCCAGGAGATAGGGCTTCCGAGGCCCGGAGAAGAGAATACCAAGAATGGGAGGAGAAAAACTCCCTTGCCCGCTGCTATATCATTGCCTCTTTAGACAATCCAATTCAGAGGCAGTTCGATCAGATCGAACTAGCTAAGGACGTACTGGACAGTCTGAAGACAATGTACAAAGAGCAGAACCGTTCTACTCGGTAGAAGGTCTTGAAACAATTCATGACTGCGCAGATGTCCAAGGGCCAACAAGTTCATGACCATTTTCTTCGGATGATGTGCTATATCAACGAACTGGAGGCTCTTGGATCCGGGCTGGATCTGGTAACACAGATTGATGCTATTCTCAAATCTTTGCCTCCATCCTTTAATCCATTCATCATGAACTACAACATGAACAAACAGAACGTCAGCTTGTAGGAACTCAGCAATATGTTGCAGAGGGCCGAAGAATTGATTAAAAAGGATGAGCCCATTGCCATGCTTGTTGAAACTGGCAAACAGGGCAAGAAAAGGAAAGCCCCAGAAGAAGGCTGCCAAACCTAAGAAACAGAGGAAGGACAAGGCATCAGATGCTTGTCATTTTTGCAAGAAGACCGGCCACTGGAAAAGGAATTGTCCTGCCTACCTGGAATCCAAGAAAGGTAATTTCGAAAGTTGTGTTATAGAAACCAATTTATTGGTAGCTTCTGCGTCCTGGTGTATTGACTCTAGGGCTTCAACTCATGCGTGTAACTCACTGCAGGGGTTCTGGGTAAGTAGAAGGCTGAGTGAAGGAGAAGTCACACTCTACTTGGGGACTAATGCAACTGTTGCAGCCATGGCCATAGGAACAGTGGAGTTACTTTTTAGAGAAAGAACTATTGTACTGAGAGATTGTCTTTATGTACAAAGTATAAGGAGAAATTTGATTTCTGTTTCAAAACTGTGTGCAGATGGTTATTTTGTCTTCTTTAGTAATACGATTACTATTAAACAAAATAACAGATTCGTCACATACGGGGAACTGGAGAACGGTCTCTATGTTCTACATCCTTCTCTAGAAACTAACATAACCGAAAATACGTCGGCTGAAATCCCCAAGAAGTGAGCATGTGATACAGTTAATCCCATGTGTCTGTGGCATTACCGACTTGGCCACATTGGTGTTGACCAAATCACAAGGTCGGTAAAGGATGGTCCTTTGGATTTTCTAACTGTAGAAGATCTTCCCAACTGTGAGTCTTGCCTACAAGGCAAGATGACGAGACGGCCATTTAACGGTAAGCCTGAAAGATGTACAGGCACACTTGACCTAATACATACTGATGTATGTGGTCCCCTGAGTGTTAGGACACGAAACCAACACATGTATTTCATTAGCTTCACAGATGATTTTTCATGATATGGTTACGTGTACCTAATGAGACACAAGTCTGAATCCTTTGAAAAGTTCAAAGAGTTTAGACAAGAGGTCGAGAAACAGTTAGGGAGAGAAATTAAAGCCCTTCGATCAGATCGAGGTGGCGAGTATCTCTCTGACGAATTCAGAGACTACTTAAAGGACAATGGGATAGTATCACAATTAGCTCCTCCTGCTACACCACAACTTAACGGTGTTTTAGAGAGGAGGAATAGGACCTTATTGGATATGGTCCGGTCGTTTCTCATACACTTAGAGTTACCCACATCCTTTTGGGGTTACGCATTAGAAACTGCAATTTACGTGCTGAATCGGGTTCCAACCAAATCGGTTCCGAATACTCCATATGAACTTTGGACCGGAAAGAAACCAAGTGTCAGACACTTGAAGATTTGGGGTTGTCCAGCACACGTTAAAAGAACGAGTGCAGACAAGTTGGAATCCAAGACCAGCCGTTGCCTATTTGTAGGCTACCCAAAAGGCTCTGTAGGTTACCTATTCTATGACCCAAGTGAGCAGAAAGTGTTCTGCAGTCGAAATGCACAATTCTTGGAAACCGATTATATGCTGAACACCCATCGTCAGGAAGTTGTTCTTGATGAGAAGAGCTCAGGAGCAGTGGGAGATGTCCCACAAGTTCTAGGTAGTGACCAACCTAGAAGATCCACTCGGGTATCCAGGCCACCAGTCTGTTATGGTTATGACCAGGATAGTTACCTGGTGGAAACCTTGACTAGTGAGGAGGATCCCGTGACTTACGCGGAAGTTATGTTGGACATAGATTCCCAAAAGTGAGTGGAGGCCATGAGAGCAGAGATGGACTCAATGGAAACCAATGGAGTTTGGATTCTAGTAGATCCACCCTCCGGGGTAAAAGCAATCGGTTGCAAATGGATTTACAAGAGAAAGAAGGGCCCCGATGGTAGGGTTGAGACCTTCAAAGCTCGTCTGGTGGCGAAAGGGTACACTCAGAAAGAGGGCATTGATTATGAGGAGACCTTTTCGCCTATGGCCATGCTTAAATCCATTAGGATCCTGCTAGCTGTAGCAGCATACCATGATTATGAGATTTGGCAGATGGATGTCAAAATTGCAATCCTGAATGGAGATCTTACTAAAGATATCTATATACAACAGCCGCAACGCTTCATTGCTGCAGGTCAGGAAAACATGGTATGTAAACATAACAGATCCATTTATGGACTTAAGCAAGCTTCTAGAAGTTGGAACATTCGTTTGACTCTGCTGTCAAATCGTTTGATTTCGAGTAGAATCCGAATGAACCCTTGTCTACAAGAAGTATAGTGGAGATAAGGTTACCTATTTGGTTCTGTATGTAGATGACATTCTACTCATTGGGAATGTTGTAGGAATGTTAACTACGGTGAAAGTATGGCTTTCACAGCAATTCTCCATGAAAGATCTTGGAGAAGCCTCCTATATACTGGGTCTTCGATTCTATAGAGATAGATCGAAGCGGATAATAGGATTATCCCAATTTGCTTACATTGACAATATAGTCAAAAGATACAACATGGAAAACTCCAAGAAAGGAAACGTTCCTTTCAGGCACGGAGTCACTCTCTCCAAGAAGATGTCTCCTAAGACTTCTGAGGAGATTGATGGCATGAAAGACGTTCCCTATGCCTCTGCCGTAGGGAGCATCATGTATGCCATGCTTTGCACTCGTCCGGACATTGCTCAGGCAATGAGTGTAGTAAGCAGATTTCAGGCCAACCCAGGGCAGGAGCACTGGACTGTTGTGAAAAACATACTTAAGTACCTTCGAAGGACGAAAGAGTTTTGTCTAGTAATCGATGGTAGCTCACTACAGATCCAAAGGTATACAGATATCGATTTGCAGTCGGATCCTGATGATAGAAAGTCTACATCTGGATATGTTTTCACGATAGGATCGTGTGCTGTTTGTTGGAAAAGCAACAAACAGGGGTCCACTGCAGACTCCACGACCGAGGGCAAGTACATTGCCGCAAGTGAGGCTGCTAAAGAAGCCGTGTGGATGAAGAAGTTCATTCACGAGTTGGGAGTAGTTTTTTCCAGCACATCACCCATCCCATTGTTGTGTCACAACAATGGAGATTTGCTCAGGCTAAGGAGCCACGAGCCCACTCGAAGTCGAAGCACACCGAGAGGAAGTACCACGTACTGCGGGAGATTGTTGGTAGAGGGGACTTCTTGATTCAGAAGGTAGCGTCAGCGGAAAATGTAGCAAACCCATTGACAAAGCCACTATCACAGAAAGTGTTTAAGAAACACGTGGAAAGCATGGGACTCCGGCTAGTAGCTGATTGGACCTAAGTGCAAGTGGGAGCTGTTAGATAGTTTTGTATGCCCTTAGCTTCAATCAGAATGATGTACCTTATGAGTTTATTGTAAATGAATAAAAGTGCATATTTGATTAATGTTCCCTTAGTATGTTTCTGTATAATACCCTTAAACTGGACACTTAATGAGACTCGTGTTAGTTTAGAATGTTTACAGCCAGTGGGTCGGTCTGGGGACATCTATCCTGACAAGGCTGACACTGTGGTGCCACCAAGTCGGTTGGGGTGGCCTGTCTCAGCTACCAGGGTGAGACCCTAGGCACATATAGTGTAGGATTAATTGAATCTTTGAACTTGACCAGATTTTCAGTATTGCCCTAGACCTTGGAGATTGATGGGCAAAACTGGAAAGTTACACCCGACCCCTAGACTTGGGTTGTCTTTGATATACTAATCAGTGAGATCCTTAGCGGGGGTCAAAACCTGGGTATGTTGGGACTGTCTGAGAATTCATCTGAGTGGGTGATCATAGTGACAGGATCAGCCCCTTTGTCGGACAAAGGTTATGATCGGGGATGCACTCTCACTGATGGAAACCAAGACTGTCGGCAGCCGATTTCAATCGTTGAGATTTGTTTTTGCAAAATATATTTTATATGAGATATAAAAGTATATATACTATGGTTTCTAAAATGTTTGCAAGAAGGTTTTAATTCCCGGGATCCATATAAGTAGAGAGTGCAACACTGTTCCTTGTAGCCGAGGGAGAGGTCCTCTCTTGTCGGGCAGTGTATGATCATTATGGGCTGAGAGGTTAAGTGTAAGACCATTGAGGATAATACCTGATGGGCTAATCTTGCATCTGCCCACAATCCCTGGGTGTTACAAGGTGGCTTGGCCCAGGGACCACTTAGGGTAAGTGTTGGGCCCGTAGAGCCCATTCGTTGGGTTTCAGGGGGTGCACTGTCCTTAATAGTGTATTCGGCCAGGCCTTGTAACAAATGCTGGGCCGAACCCATGTGGCTGATGTGTAGATCAATGCTTGGGTCCCACGCCATATAAGGAAGCCCAACTGGGCACCAGTTAGGATGGTTAAGAGAGCACATAAGCTTAACGGGCTTGAAGCCCATTTCGAACTGGGCTATTTTATTAGTTAATAATGGGGCGAATTCTGAGATGGATTAGCAGATAGGATAGGGTCTTGACCCTATCCACTCAGAGAGTCCGGATCTAAATGTGATTCAGATCTAGAAACCTCCTAATGAGATTAGGAGAAAGATAATCTAATCTGCAGATAAGATAAGGGTTTATCCCTATCACCTAAAGAGAGGTCTTATCCAAATAAGATTTGGATAAGCAACTCCTAATTGGATTAGGAGCTGATCTTTTAGGTTAACAAAAGGAAGAAAGGGGCGGCAGCCTAAGAACACACAGACAGATTCAGATCCTCTTGAGTGCTGAAATCAGAGAAGAAAGAATTAAGCAACCCTGCAGAATTGTTTCTTGCCGCCTCCCTGTTCTTGCCGCCCTGTTTGTCAGTTCGATCTCTAGCTGTAGGAGAAGTCAAGATTTGATCTTGACATTAGTTCTTTGAGAAAGAATTGATAGAAAGCTATGCTCACGTGCCATTCTGCTGTTTCTTGCGAATGACAGAGTTCTTGGAGAAGAACACTGCTGATTCTGGTCCATTCTGCACTGCGCCATCTTCAGTGGGAGCAGTCTTTGGATCCTTCCTTGGGCGTGAACACCTTCGTTCGGGGATACTATTTCTCCGTACCAGGTATAATCCTCTCCTACTCCTTTTGGTTCAGATCTGGTTCAGTTTATGGTTCAAGAATGATCATTGAAAATATGATTTTCTAAATAGGAAATGCGATTCCCAGTTAAAGGGAGAGAAAAATTTTTGAAATTCGCCCCCTATTTCCGCAATCTTCGGGCGTCCATACGATAGATCTCTCATCCCTTTAGATTACTACATAAAATCATCTATCTACATAAAGCCATAGGTTCAAATACCATTCAAGTTATTTTGTTCATGCCATACAATATTAAATCAATTCTAATTAATTTATTAATAATATAATATTTTGATTATTTTTAGTTTAATTTATAAATAATGATATAGAATATCTGAATCACATATGAATGGATGAAACTTGTATCTAAGTTTATCCAGTTAAAAGCCAACCCATTGCTTCATGTTCATTTTAATATATGTTGATATTCTAATCACCGGTAATAAAGAAAGCTCTATTTTGTCTCTTGTATCTTTACTTGGTAAGAAGTTTTCTGTTAAAGATTTAGGCCCACTTCACTATTTCTTGGACCTGCCTTGAATTCACATCCACTGATGGTGTTCATGTCTCTCAATCAAAATATGCTATTCATCTGTTGAAGCCCTTCAATATAACCAGTTGGTTCTCTTCACTATCTATTGGTTGCCAGTTCCCTAAGCAAGGGAAACCCACTCCTCCATCATACCTCTTATCGCAGCCTAGTAGGAGCTCTTCAGTACATCACTATCACCAAATCTGACCCAACACTATAATCCCCAAAAAATGAGCATTTGCTTACTGCCAAGCGCATATTTAGATACTTGAAGGACACCATCAATTTTGGCATTTTCTTTCACTCTTCTTCTACAAGAATTATAACCTCCATTGATGTAAATTGGGCTTCTTATCCTAATGATAGGTATTCTATAGGAGGCTTTTTCTATCTTCATTAGCTAGAACAGAGGGTCCATTTGGTTCACAATCAGGATCAGAATCTCAATAGGAATCACCTATTCCTGATGCCTGTTTAGTTCAGTCAAGAATCAAAATTGGATTCCAATTGTTGTTGTTTGGTTCGTTTGGAGTTGGAATTGGAGTTAACTAAAAATTTTAAATTTTGTATTCATTTATTTATTATTTTATGGGCTCGGCTATGATATGGAAAAGATGTGATATCTGAAAAACAACTAACCAATAAACTCGAATCATACACGTGATAGCCAATAAGGTGTTGTATATCAAAATTCATGGGTGGGTTTTGATTGGTCAGAACTTTTTCCATACCATATCTTTCCTGCATCATAGATTTTCTCTTATTTTATTACTACTTTTTAATATTAATTATTATTTTATTAGTACTTTGTTATTATTTTTATCATTAATTTATGAATATTTTACTAATATATTATTATTTTTTATTACTTAAATAATATTTGTACTATGATAGTTTATTAACAATTTATGAGACCTACAATAAATGAACTTTTTTTAGGTAAACTTTTGGTCAAGAAAAATTAAAGATTTATCCTTCTACTTGGTGGATAAGTTACATACTTATGAAATTGGCCAAACTATTGTACTAAAATGCCTTTGCCAACTTATAAAAGTTGATGTTTTTCGAAAATTATCTCACTTACCAAGCTAACATTTCCGGACAAAAGAATACAAGTAAATGTATTTACCAGGATAACACTTTTCCAGTTAGGCTTAATTTGGAAGGAGTACAAATACAAATATGTAGAGTGCAAAACATTGTATTGTGTATTATTTTGTATGTATTTATATTGTACAAATTTTCATTTGTACTCCTTTCAAACTGAGCCTTGGAAGGAGTAATTTGTAGAGTGCAAAACTTGCATTTGATATTATTTTGTATGTATTTGTACAGTACATATTTGTATTTGTACTCCTTTCAAACTGAGCCCTTAAATACATTTACCCGAGAAAATGAACGGAGACTTAGTATATGTTTGACATTGATGCTGCAGATACAGCACCGTTTTCTCAAAAAACCAGAAAACGTTACTGCTAATGTGTGGGTTGGAAGAACCATTTTCTGAGAAAAGGGTGTTTTTTTTTGTTTGGAAATGTTGCTTTCAAGTAGGACGTTTTCTAGAAAAACATCAACACTTTATGTTTGGTACCAATGCTCCACATCTGTTTTGAGCACCGGTACCCATTATAGGAAGTCCATGTCACTTCCACATCACATCCTTGTTGGTAACAATGAGCTCCAATATGAGAAAACGTCAAATTTGGTGTTGCTCCAAACCACGCCTTCTTGATTTCGAAGGTGTGACTTGGAGCACTGTTTTTTATGAAAAAATGGTTCTAAACAAACAGACATTTCCTGGAGCACCATTCTTTTCTGACATGGCACTGATGTGTTACCGTTTTCTGGAGCAACGGCATCGATGCCAAACAGACGCTTAGAAAATTCAAAATCAACATGCAAGAGGAAGTCCAATTCCAACACAAACAGATCAAACTTCAAAAGAGCTTATAAAAGGCAAGGAAAATTCCCTAAGCATTAATGCCCAAATTCCATGCATTCACCAAACCCACAGTGGTAGTGGTATAATTAAATTTGTCCTATGCCATATGCTGTCATTCTATATTTTGCACAAGTTGTAGAAAATTCATAAAGTAGTAAAGAAAATTCAAATGTCTTTATAACCAAATTTTCCTTTTAAAGCATGAGTCAATGTGGTAGAAGGTTGGCTTGCCTGTATCTCAATGAGGACAGGAGAGAAGGTGAAGGCAAAAGCAATATCTCCAATGGCCTGAAAGGTCCTCCACACCTTCTCTGTGGCAGTGACATCCACCCCAACTTGGACGCCTGTTAAACTAGTCCTCACGTCATGGTTTCTCTCTGCAGTGGTTCCAAAACGCAGGACCCCATTAATAGAGCAAAATGAAACCTCCAAGAACAAGAATAAAACAAATTATTTTTGTGTGAAGCGTTTCATTTGTTTCTGAAAACCTGCAACTTTTGCTGCTGAGAGACCAATTCCAATTAGAGAATAGGAAAACGACATCAGAGCTGCAAGAATTGACAGCCATGAAAGCTTGTGAAAGTTTGGTATCTGGGACAGAACGATCTGGATGCACGCAAATATGATCATGAAAGGATTGTTTGATACATGACACTTGACATGGTGACCGTTCTTGTGGAAACAGTTGGACCTTATAACTGCACTGCTTGAGAAAAAAAAAATGGAAGAAACCATCTGTCATTTCCTTCCAGAGCAACTATATCCAATGGATGGAAAGTGAAAGCACCATCACTTACGCCATACTGATAGAAGCAGTGATGGTGTATCCGATGGAAGCTCCTATAAAGTTTCCATATTGAGCTAATCCACAGAGCTGCACCTTGAGTCCTCCTGAAGAAAAAATGAAAGGAAGAAGAAAGATAAAATCAGAAACCCATTAAGATTTGAGGCTTTCTAGAGAGACCCACTTGGCGTATCAAGGCATAGATTAATTTTAGATGTGGAATTTTGAAGGGTCTCTTTCTAAAGACGACCCCACGTAGGGAAATGGGTTATTCATCATCGAATAGACCCCACAAAGAGCAGATTAGTTTGAATGGGACAAGAGGAAATGCTCTTCCGCCATTTTTTTAGTACTAATTAATTCCTTACCTAGACTGGTTCTCACTGCATCTCTGTAGGTGTAGTTCCGCTTCCCTGAAACAGGATCAGGAGATCTGTAACAGTCGGCAAGTAGAGTAGACGTGAACCATGTGATGAAAGAGAAAACCATGAGAGCAGCAGGTCCAGCTACCCAACCCAGCTGAGCTATAACCCAAGGTAGAGAGAGCACTCCAGACCCAATAACAGCAGTAATTATGTGAGAACTTGCAGTGATCAACGTCCCTTCAAATCAAGATCAAACCCAATAATAAGTAAATGTATAGATATACTCAGGAGAAAAAAAAAAGGATAAATTCTAAAGATCGAAGAATGTGGTTAATTAGCCATTGAAAAAATACCAGTCCGCTTTATACGTCCATCGTCGTCAAAATCCATATCTTGGACACCCATCTCCATGTTCTCTGGGTTTTTTCCCATGTTGAAACCACCTTCCTGCAACTCTTGCTGTCTGGAAGATGAAACAATATTCATAAGCACACTCCTTTATTTTGACTGTTCTTTATGTTTGAACCCGAAGTAAATAGCTTCCAGGAGTATTTATTGTTGCTAGATGGGTGAGCTGCATTCATGCACCATCCATTCTTTTGAGAAAACCTTGTTGTTCTGGTTTATTGCTTCCTAATTAATGTTGTTATGCGTGTAGAAGGATAAGAGAAAATTAATGAGCTCGGACTGAGGATAAAAAAATTCTTTTCTTTGTAAACCAACATACAATACAAAATATACAATACAAGTCAAGTGGATAGCCTCTGGATTCAGTATTATGTGGGACCTATTTGACCGACCCACCTGAACAGAGTCAATATTCAAATTTTCTAGGCTGATGTGGCGGATTATAATTGGCTCAGTATTCTTGGGTTCCGTAAATTATATGGAATTATGGATTCCTCAGGGATAGGAATTACTCAGTTTTTAGTATTTCTCTTAAATTCACCACAATTGTTTAAAATGTCTAGGCGTTATTATATTACCATTTTAACCTTCATAAAAAAATATAAAATATATACATTAATATATTACCATTTTAATATTTAGACATGAAAAAAGGAAAAGATTCAAAAAAGTATTTTCAAATATAAAATACATAAAAATATAAAAATTATAAAAAAATATAAAAATTAAAGAAATTGCAAACAAAATAAAATTTATTTTCAAATTATAGAAACTATAGAAATTGAAAAACAAAATCAAAAAATAAAAATTGTAGAAAAAAAACACCAAAAATTTATAGATTGTAGAAAATAGAAACTTGTAAAAAAACAGAAATTATAAAAAGTTTAAAATGCAAAAAAAAAAGAAAATTGAAAACTGAAAATACCATTTTTCCTCTAACTCACCATTCAAGGGTAATTTGGTCATGAAAATTGTTATTTATGCTGATATGGACACCTTGTTAAGAAGCATTAATGGCCCATTAACAAACATGGTGAATTTTAGATATTTTGAAAAGTTATGATGAGTTTAAGAGAAATGTTGAAAACATTTCCCTTTTTTTTATGACATAACAAATTTCCATCCTTTTGATGGAGGACAGTCTTTGTAAATAGCCACGTGTGCTGCCTTCACCATTTCCCAGCCTATTACCAATTTACCATTAATGTATATTGCATTTCTCTAACCTGTATATATTCCTTTCCAACTGTATATATTAATGGTTTTGCTCCTCTCAACTGAAACGTCAGAGGCATATATTCTATGATTTCTTTCAAACTTTTGTAAACAAATTTGAACCTTGAATTAATTGACCACAAAAGTAGTCTTTTTTAATTTAGTGCATATAATACGGTTTGCAACAATCAATTAATACCATGGTCAAAAGAGGAAACAATCACAGACATGTAGTTAATTGTTTGCCATGTTCAGCTAGAAGGAAGCAACTAGCAGATTAGAGAAAAGCAAATTAAGAGTAACGTAAGACTCTGGAGTTCTCCATACTGTGTGACTAGGGAGTTTCTTTTAACAGCTTATATCCACATCATGATACTCAGTGTAAATCAGCATTAAATCAACAACAACCGACTGAGGGGTAGTCCACTTGATGCGGTTGGATGAATTCTTCCAGTGGTGGTGAGGATTTGAATTCCACTATTATAAAAAAAAAGGGGTAAAATACAAAAACCTCCCCTGAAGTTTTTGACAATCATAAAAACCTCTCTAGTATGATTTTAATAAATACCTCTTCTGAACTTTTGAGAAACTCAATAAAAACTTCATTTCCATCACCTTACCAGATGGGAAATGTTAGACTGATATAGTAGTTTCTTCCAAATACCCATTCTACGTACCCTTTTATAAATTATTTTACATACAAAATTACTGAGTAATCATGTTTTAATTCGACAAAAACGTTAGAAGATGATTGAAAGGAGATTATTGTCAAGTAAAATATTGGTTTAGAATGGGTATTTAGAAGAAATTAGTGCATCAGTCTAATGTTTTTCGTCTAAGAAAGTGATGAAAGGGAGGTTTTTGTCAAATTTCTCAAAAGTTCAGAGGAGGTATTTGTGAAAATTAAACTAAAGAGAGGTTTTTATGATTGTTAGAAACTTTAAGGGAGAGTTTTGTATTTTACCCAAAAAAATAAAATAAAAACTATTATAAATATAATATTGTATTGTTCACTTAAAAGAGTAACACTCCTAAGAGAGTGTCCGCCAGTGATTAATATCAAAAAAACCAAACCAACGAGAAATTTTTGGATGAAAGTAAATTACAGTAATAAATATGAATTTTCATCTTCCCTTAGTTTGAGTTGATTTCTCTCTAATTGATAAAACAAGCAATTAGTTATTAATACTAATTAAACTTAAGTCCGGATGCCCATTGGAATACTGAGAGCTTGAAACCTAAAACAAGCAATTACGTATGAGTACTAAACTTAAGTCCGGATGCTCATTGAAATACTGAGAGCTTAAAGCCTTAAAAAGTAAAAACCCTATTACTCAATGTTTGTCCCAGCTGCTATAAGGTTGTGGGAGGGCCTGTGACCTGAGTGGTAGAATGGATAAGATTCGAATCTTTGGCATTTATTTATTTGTCAGAAAATGACAGCCCTCAGACTCAAATTAATCCGCATTAATCCTACATTTGCCAGCCCAAGATTTTATCTTTACAATTGTCAAAACTGGTTGGATAAATGGCAGCTTTAGCTTAGGTTTGGTTTGTATTAGGTGGCTCCAACATTCAACCGAGGCAGAAACCCTTAATAGAGATTGGGTCCAGACATCTTAAGCTGTTTGGTTTGTATTAGGTGGCTCCAACTTTCAACCGAGACGCAGAAACCCTTAATAAGGAGATTGGGTCCAGACATCTTAAGCTTCCAACATATAAAAGGAAAGGAATGTCTTGGGTACATTTAAGTGGAGTCCAGCATGAACTTGATGGTTGTGTCGTCCTCTAATGAGGGATCATAGGGACCATTTGATAATTGCAGAAGTGACTGAACTGAAAAATTTATTGCTTTTAGTAAATAAGAAATTGAGTAGGGTTGGGCTCTTAAATGGTTGTTGTTGAAATTGAGTAGGTTAGTATACAATTAAACATGGTTTTCAAAAAGGATTCGGAAATGGAATCGTTTTAGTTACTGGTTTTCAGGTCGACTATTCGATCGTCTGATTCAAATGGATAGTTCATTTTAACAAAAAAATATAAAAGATGGCCAAAGCTATTGAACGGGTCGACAGTTCGACCGTCTGATTCAAATGAACAGCTCATTCTGACAAAAAAATAAAAATATATAATTAAAAAATAAAAAATGGCTAAAACCATTGAACAGGTTGACGGTTCGACTGCCCAAGTTAATGGATCATTAATCGATTCAATGGTTTTTAGCTAGGGACCGAGTTTGGGGTAAAACGGAACCGATTGCCTGAATAGTTCTCAGGCAAAACGATCTGACCATCCGGGTCAACGACAATTCAAAAACCATGCCATTAAATATTTTATTATTTAATTATTTTATCCATTAAAAATCAAAGTAAAAAGTTATCTAATTCCACAACTTCAGTTATTAGCTAAACACTGTCTGTTGTATTCTATTGTCTATGGGTTAAGGGTTGGAAGAAATTAGACCCGTTAATGGGTCAGGTTTGAGTTTGAATTTTGGCTATAAATTCAATCCGAAGCCCAAGCCTAATACAATGTAAAGTTAGGCCATTTGGACCTGTTTGGACTGACCTATGAACAGGTCTAGGAGCAACCCATTAATAAATCACCCATAAGAGAAACCACGAGACTAGGCTTCACAAATGATGTAACCAATCAAATTAAACCCATTGAAAATGGCCTCCGACGTATTGTATTGCTATGGCCCCACTATGAGGTTGTGCTGTAATAATACATCCAAAGGCTTTAACTTCGTGGCTTTAGTGCAATGCTCGCAGCAAAAGTCATTTGTCCACCTTTGAAACAATAGACAAGAAATGGCAGATAGACAGAGGATTACTCATTTCTTTTTTTTATTTCAATTAAATCCAACTATCGAAGGAACCGTGTGGGCCAACATGGACTTCTTTAGTAACGACTAGAGTACATCTGGGCTGTGGGGCTATGAATTTTCAGATTTTAACTGTGTTTTTTGTCTTTCCTTTTTTTTTCTCTTTTTTGATGTTTCTTAACATTTCACAGCTCTGAATTTTTATGAAATAATTTTGCTTTTTGCTTTATTGCATTTCTAAAACCCAAGTTTTTTTAACCCTATCTTCTTTCTGTTTTATTTTTTTTCTGAGCATTTGTTCAAGAAAAGAAAAGAGAATTGAAAAAGGTAGAGCTTACACCATTAGAATCTTAAAAAGATCAGAACTGACAGCATGCCAATGGTGGGAGCAAAGTGTTGGAATTTGAAACTACAATGTAACTCTATCATATCACAATGAAAATTTAGAGATCCAGTGTCACTACCTCTGAAGTACAAGGTAGTGCTTTCTATTTTACACTAATAAAATTCAATAGAGAAGATTAGTCATTATTAATATGGATCCCACATCATTTGAACTGAATACTTTTGAGGAGATGAGATTTTTTGAACACACTGAGAGTAAAGAATGTAATCTAGCCATGCATCAGAAATATCTTCCTATGAATTCAACATATAAGAAATGAGATATTTCCAATGTGCAGCTGGATGTCCTGCTTTCAGAGAGTTTCTACAGCTTTTGCTTTTAGGAGATCTAGACTCCTTTTTGAAAGTAGAAGTGACTACTCCTAGCTTTTTGATGAATTTAACATACAAGTACAAGAGATATTTCCAATGTGTAGCTGGTTGTTTTGCTCTTAACTTTTGCCTTAAAGTGATCTATGCTCATTTTTTAGAGTAACCTACTCTTTTTTGTTTTATCGAAGTGGAAATAAGCAATCTCTATTCTTGAGAAGATGATTATGCACATATCTATGGCTTAAATTGGATAAAGAGCAAAATTATGTGAATGCGGAGTTCTATCATTAGGGGTGTCAATGGACCGGTTTTGGGTTGGATTCTGTCCAAATCAAAATCCATTTGGATGGATTGGATGGACCAATAAGACATATTGAATTTGGACGGACTGGACGAACCAATATGACATATTGGATAGGACCTGGTCGATGTATAATGAATTTATATTGGATTGAGCCAATATCTGGTCCATTGATAGAAGGTAAGAACATAGGAGGTATCAATAGACTATGTTTGAATTGAAACCAATCTAAATGAACAAGAATTTGAACAGATTGAACAATCTCTAGACCGGTCCAAAATGATCCAAAGTATTCATTGGACTGGATTGGACCAGGTCCATTTGTAATGGACTCACATTGGACTAGACCAGATTGGACCAAATCTTCACCCTCCCTCTATCATTAACTGAGCTCATGTTTAACAAAATCTATTATACAAGCTTTTCAATTCAGGCTTGACTAAGAACAACACTATATAGTCACTATCGGACCCTGATGTTGATAGATGGGTAAAAGTTAAAACCTCCGACGGGGGTGGTGAAACTTAATGTTGATGATACAATGGAGAATGCTACCTCTGGTGGTGGGATTATCCTTCGTAACAGTTCTGGTGCACTCCTCTTTGGAAGAGCAGTTCTGATCCAACTAATTGACATTCTCACCTTAACTTTAGTCAATTAGTTGTTGGTGAATCCTTTAGATCAATAGTCATATAGTCATCTGTTAGCATTTTGGCCACTCAATGCAAATAGTTGTAATTACATCTCTAGGGGTGGATTCGAGCCGAGCCCAGCCGAATAGCTAGAGCTATTCGAGCTCGGCTTGCCAAGGTAGTACAAGGCTCGAGCTAGAACCTTGAGCTCGAGTTCGGCTCGAGTCAAAAACTTGTAAGCTTGAGTTTGTTTCGGCTCAAGTTCAACTTGAGAAAAATATTTTATAAAAAAAAAAATTATATATAAAAAAATATTCTTTATTTGATATTTAAAAAATTAAGAATTATAACAATTAGTTATTATTATATATAAAAATAAAAATATTATATATATAATAATTTTATTATATGTTGTTATTATTATTATTATTATTATTATTATGTAGCTATATGAGCCGACTCACGAGCCTCACGAATCAAGCTTTATTAGACTCGAGCTCGGCTCGATTAATAAACAAGTCTATAAATTGGGCTCGAGCTCAATTGAAACCGAGCCGAGTTCGAGTAGCTCGTGAAGAACTTGACTCGTGGCCACCCCTATGTATCGCTTCTCACGATCCTCGGTTTACCATGTATTTAGAAGGGCAAATTTTTCTACCTATAGAGTTGCTAAATTCACTACTACTTGTACGGGACTGAAAACCTAGTCTCAAGCTCCAAAATTTCTTCTTGACACCATTGTACAAGAGATGTAAATTGAATTTTGTTGATGAATGAATTTTCACTAAGAGTTCTTCTAAAAAAATATATTTGAAAACGAAAAGAGCAATTGTCTATATACATTTAGGGTTAATCAGTCACCTAGTGGTTAGGACGATCACTCAGCGTCTCTCCAAAAATGGAGGTAGGAGAAGGGTTATATATATTTCTAAAATTAAAAATTGTACTATATATGTATATTAGAACTTTTAGAACATGAAAGCAAGAATTTAAATGTTTATATAATAAATATGGGGTAAAATAAAAAAAAAATGTATTAAATGTTGAACATAGGTGGAATTTTAGAGATTCTTTTTATAATGAGAAAATAATCCATGATTTTATAACTAATGATGATTGGGAAGTTACAACTTGTATAAAAAATTTTTTACAACTTTTTTATGATACAACTAATTTATTTTCGGATGTTTATTACCCAACATCTTGTGTTTTAGTTAATCAATGGTTTATAATTAGTGAATGTTTTGTAAAATATAGAAATGAATTAAACTTTAAAATATTATTGATGAATAGGTAATTGAATTTAAAAAAATATTGGAAAAATAATTATAGTGTATATGCTTTACTTGAATATTATTATGATAATATGGAAATTGATATTGGAATAAAAAAATGAAGTTAAAAATTTATTATTTGAAATGTACAGTATATATGAATCACAAACATACAAACATTAGAATATAAGAAAACTTGTATAGCCTCTCTTACTAAAATCACTTGTTCTAGTAGTAGAATAAATAGAGTTTGGTCATTAATAAATAAAAGGCAACAATTAGTTGTCACTTCATGATGAATCACAAACATACAAACATTAGAACATATGAAAATTGTATAGCCTCCGCTACTAAAACCACTTGTTCTAGTAGTAGAATAATAAATAAAAGGCAACAATCAATTGCAACTTCATGAGAAAGTCCATTTAATGAACTCCATTTTTATTGACAAGCTAATTTAATAGATTTCCTCACCTTTAAGAAACTACTAAATTTTGATATATTTTTTGCCGTCATAGAACATGATCTACTAGCCCCTCTGATGTCCACAGTTTCGTTGGAGTCTTGTCTTAATGTAGGTATCAGGGTATTGGACAACAAAAGAAATTGAATGATTGACGAAAGGATGGAGATGTGCATATGTTTAAAGGATTAACTTTATGTAGAAGATAGATTATCAGATCAAGAAAGACATGACACTTCAATTGATGGTTCACCAAATGTAGATGGTACAAATCAAGAACAAGGAGATAGAGGAGGTGGAACTTGAAGTTAAAGAAAATATTGAAGTCAATATTTTCTTTTGAATATTACAACATTTTTGAAAAGTATTGTAAATTTTGATTTTCAATTTTATTTAAAAGTTATTTTATTGTTTATTTGACCATTTTATATCTTGTTAACTGTTTTATGTTACATCTTTATTTTTTAAAATGTTTGTTTTTTACTTAGCAAAAAATGTGGAAAATAATTAGAAAAAAAGGATCAGGCCTACGGACCAATTGACCCCATGCTTGCAGTATAGTCCGACATTGGGCTTGTGTCATAGGCCGTGTTGGGCTTCCCTTTTGAGGGGTTCTAGGCCAAGAAAGCACAACCCGTCCCAAATGACACCCCTAACGTTGCTCAATTAATGTAGAAGCCTTCAATATTAGACGTAAATAGTGGGATATACTTGTACTAGAAGTGTATCTTGCCAGTTGTTACACACTAGTCCATATTGCCTAAAATGCACCGATATACTACGATATGCCACACCCTAATACTAAAAAATGAGGATAGAGTGATCTGGACCCAAGTCACTTAGCACCTGAAATAAAATAATTTTTATTCTTTAGTATTTACATGCAATCCAAAAAAATAATGTATATTTATGTTTAATAACTTCAATTAAAAATTTAATATATATATAGATAGATAGATAGATAGATAAAGAGAGAGGGAGGGAGAGAGAGATTATAAAATAATGAAATAAGTAGTCTATTAAATCCATATTTAAATCAAATGATGATTTAATCTCAAGAAACTTATACAAATAAAATATTAATAATATAATAATTATTTTAACACTTAAAATTTATAATTTTACACATGATATGTTTCTTAAAATTTATATAATATTAATTTGAATCTATAAAATCTATTAATTTACATTTATATCAAAACAAAAGTATAATGTAAAAATTATATAGAAACAAAAGTATTAATAATGGAATAATTATTTATGTAATTAAAAATTACTAATTTGCATTTGATGTGTGTCTTAAAAATTTTAACAGATTTGATATATTTTAAGTTGAGATTATAAGTTTTTATAAATTATTAATTGATATTTTAATTTATATTTGGTTGAATTTTTGTTAATGTAAAAAAGTAAAAACATTAAAATAGAAAATAATTGATATAATAACTAAGAGGTTAAATTTCTTAAACTACCCTTATAGTTTAGTTAATTGACTAAGTGTACCCTTACTGCTTGAAAATTGACTAATGCTACCCCTACTGTTTTTAACAATTGACTAAATCTACCCTTACCGTTAACCTCTATCAAAACCCGTGCAAAATGTCTAAACTACCCTTTTATGGTCCAAAATATTCGGTTTCACAATGTTGAGCCCTGTGGCTTAAAAAATGCAGAGACCAAAGACGACCCTGTAACTCCCGTCGCTGGGGTGGAGTTACAAGGTAGTGCCACCGCCGTCGCCCAGAGCAAGAAGAGAGAGAGAAAGAGAGACCGGGGTTCAAAGGGGATTACCATTGCCGTCTCCCAGAGGAAGAAGAAAGAGAGAAAGAGAGATGGGAGTTTAGAGGGGGTTGCCGCCACTATCACCCAGAGGAAGAAGACAGAGAAAGAGAGATCGGACTTCAGAGGGGTTGCCGCCGATGTCGCCGCCCAGAGGAAGAAGAGAGAGATAGAGGAAGAGAGATCGAACTTTAGAGGGGTTGCCGCCGCCATCACGCAGACGAAGAAACGAGAGAGAAAGATCGCACTTCAGAGGGAGTTGCCGCTACCATCGCCCAGAGGAAGAAGAGAGAGAAAGATCGGACTTCTTCATTCTGTTTCCCTCTCATCAAAACCTACAAGTAAACCTTAAAAATCTATGCCCGTCTCCTCTTTTTTCTAGATTTTGCAAAGATAATTCCCTTCCTCCTCTTTGCTTAGTCTTATCTTTAGTATTTCTTTTTGTAGAACTGAATGGTATTCCTTGAATCTTCAATTTCAAGAACCCAAAATTCCTCCAACATCCCTGTAGTATATAAATTCAAATTGAATGGTCTTCCTTAAAGAAGTCTTTTAGAACATCCCTATAACTTTTTTTCCCTGTATTTTCTTTTAGGTTCTTAATTATGAAAAGATCGATAGTTTTTTATTTTTGGTTTTTCTGGTTATAGTGCGGATACGGTGCAGTTCTCTCCAGAGATCTGGTGTTTACGGAGACTATGGGAGGAAGATAGAGGGAAGAAGAGAGGTTGGAGGAGGAAGGGTGTGCCGAATTCGAAAGGAAGGGGATAAGGGTAGCATTGGGTTTTAAAAAAAATTAAACATCACATGTGTATGGGTTTTGACAAAATATTAACAGATGTTATCGGTAAGGGTAGAGTTAGTCAATTGTCAGAAACAATAGGGGTAACATTAGTCAATTTTCAAACAATAAGGGTGCACTTAGTCAATTAGCTAAATCGTAGTTTAAGAAGTTTACCCTAATTAAAATATAAAAGGTGCATATGTTTTGTATCTTGGACTCTTGATTGATGTTTTATCAATAAAATTGTATGATATCTATGCATCCTGAGATATTAATTTAATGTACTTTTCCATATATATATATATATAGAATTTATATGTGTTTCCCTATTGTATCCAAGCATTTTTCATATTTTTGTCAGTATCCATGCATTTCCAAAGTATATTTGTATCCAAGTTGTCCAATACGAGACACAATACTTTGATTCTTGTAGTTAATAGGTTCATTTACTATAACACCCCTATAATTTTATTGATTTACTACAAATAAAGTGGTTGCTCGTGTCTTATTATGGGCAAACATGTTATTTTCTATTGATTAAATTTATTCAAATGGACATTAAGGTTAAAACTATAATTTTTCACTATCATATAATGGAAGACCAATTAAGTAAATCGATGGTAAACTATAGGGTGTCTCTTAGTAAAACACAAGTCATAGGCTAGGTTTTAGTAAATCCATGAAATTATAGGGAGTGTTTTAGTAAACTACCCTAATTAATATTTTATATTTCATATCTACGTATTTGCCCACATAGAAATATAGTATTATTATCCTATTTTCCAACCCTAAAGAGTAATAACCCCGTTGGGTGGCTACATCTTACTCAATATTTTAATTCAACGTTTAAAGTATTGTTACGATACACCTCTATATTGGGTTTTCGTGCCATATTAGTGGAAACAATCCAGTGTGCACTGATAGAAAAACATATCGGTGCCTAGTTTAAGATTTGATTTTGATCTCTAATAAAAACTAAACATTATAATTATAAAAAGTGAAATAAATAATTTAAGATTTAATTTTCATTAACAATTTAATAAAAACTGATAATTATAAAAATAAATTATTGTATCTACTTTAAGTGATTTATATGTTTTATTTTACATATAAATTATATTTAAAAAAATGAAAACATATTTATTATTTGAAAAATAGAGTATAAAAATAAAAAATAAATAAATTTTTCTCAATAAAATTAACTAAAAATTAAAAGTTATAATTATAAAAACTGAAATTAATAATTTATGATTTAAATTCCCCTAAAATTTTAATAAAATTTGAAAATTATAAAAAATATATGTTTTATTTTATAATTATATGTAGAATAAAACAATTATATGTTAAAAATGAAAATATATTTATCATTTGAAAAAGTATAATTATTATTTATATTAAAATACCAAAAAAATAAATTTTCCTAAAATTTAATACAAATTTAAAACTATAATTATAAAAATTTTCCTAGCTAGTATTGGTGGTTGCAATTTCCCTAATCTGAATTATTCGATATGATACCTAATCGATACCAATACTTTGGTCCTTGTTTTAATTAGTCAAATAAATTGTAACATTTCCTTCTTGTTGGGTCCAAGTTTGATTTACTAAAAACAAAAGTTTTCAGATCTAGACTTGTCTTTAACTGAATCGGCTATAGATCCAACCTATTACACATCCTATTCCAAATTTACCTAAAACTTGAGATTAAAGTAAACTTATTAATTTAGCATTTAACAAGAAAATTCAACAAAAACTTTACAAAATTGATTGCATTAATTACCTATGTACCCTGTACAGCTGGAAAATTACATATATACACCCTAAACTTTCTCCATTCCATTCGATACCATCATAATCACTAGAATTGACAACTGCTTCGATCCTCTATTCAGTCAGAAGGGGGAGGGGAGAATAGCAACGTCTAGTTTCCTTCATAGTTTTTGGATTTTGCATATCTTGTTTCTTTGACGTTTCTCTTGTTCTCCTATTTAGGGTTTGATGAACATAATCGAGGATTTTTAGGACACTACAACCATACCCATCCAAACATCACCTTTTTGCTTATCATCAGTATTTCTATCTATTCGATTTCATCCTCGAATTGGTCCCTATTACTTAACTGAACTTGTGTGCCTATTTCAAAGACAATTTTGAAAGCCTATATATTAGCCTCTAAACACATTAAAAGTATTAAAGGATCAATCTATACTTTAAAATGATTTGAAATAAGCATAAACTGACCTTGAGCAATTGAAGCGAATTTAACATCCATGGCCTTTTAACACATCAGAGAGCGTTCTTTATCTTCCTTTCCTTCTACTCTTCTCTTCTATACCCAAAACTGAATTGGAGAACTCTCTCTCTCTCTCACACAGTAGAAGTACAAAACCAAAAAACAGAGGAACTCTTTCTCTTGGGAGTTGGTTATTGTTTCTTGCTTGAATGAAGAACTAGGACTTTGTGGCTCTATCTATAGAGCTTTGCAACTGTCCAAGAAGGAATTTCCTTCACGGTTAAGCATTTGGAAACCAAAGTGTCCACCAACCTTTACTTTTCCAAATCCAGGAGTCCATATACAACAAACAACATCTCTTAACTGCCTCAATGCACTCCCCCTCTCAAGGGCGTCTCAAGTTTGTTTCTAAAACTATTTTCTCAGCCATGATAACAACTAGAGTCCTATTCAACAACTAGGATAGAATGATTCATCTCAAAGCACTGTTGAGCTCAAGAATGGTAAAAGCTCTATCTCCCACTTGTCTGAGATAAACCTTTTTATATGTCCATTTAATACCTAGTGCAATGAACCTAAGGGTATATGTTCCGTTCAATTAAAACTACTATCCTCAAATCATCAAGATCACTTGAGTTCCATTGACATAACTCAAGACCATTTAATGGTTATAGAGTTAGCAACTTCAACCAACATGAACAACCTACGTGAAACACTTAGACAATCTTAGCATGACCCACATATTTTTTACCTATGTGTACATGTGCTTATTGAATGAAAAAACAAGACCATGTTTATAAGAATTAGTAGCTTTGTTGTGATCACATATCAAGGTGTCAATAAGAACAATTACACTCAATTTAAATCCAACTTATCAAAACTATTCACCAACCCTATGTGTGCTAAATGCTCTATAAAGAACTTGGGTGGAAGTCCTTTTGTTAATGGATCAACTAGCATTAGTGTAGTACTAACATGTTCTATTGACACAATTTGATCTTAAGCCATTTCCCTCATAATAAGGTATTTGATGTCAATGTTTTTCATTCCCATTCTTGTCTTATTATTCATTGAGAAATACACAATAGCAACATTATCACAATAAATCTTCATTGGTCTTTGAATCGAGTCCACTACTCGAAGACCTAAGATAATTTATGTAGCCATATAGTACGACTGATTACTTTATAACATATATAAGTTCTGCTTTCATGGAAAACGAAGTAGTCCTTGCAGCTGGCTTTGCACTTCTCCATGAATAGGCCCTCCTGTCAGCATATGATATAACTAAAGATAAATGCATGTGTATCCCGACATCCGACAAAGTTGAAATCCGTATACCTTATTACCTTCAATTCTTCTATGCACTTATAAGTGAGAATATAATCTTTAGCCCCTTGTAAATAGCACATGAATTTCTTGACAACTTTTCAAATGGTTCATACTAGAATTCTTTTGGTTTCTTTTGAGTATGCCAACAATATATGCTATATCTGAATGTGTACATACATCTACATACATAAGACTTCCCACTATTGATGCATGCAAAATGTTGCTCATTTATTCTTGTTTCAACAAGTTATTAGGGCATTGAAGTAAACTGAATTTGTCTCCTTTTACTACAAGGCCAACAATACTAGAATATTTTTTCATATTGATCCTTTCGAGCACCTTTTTTATATATGCTTTCCAAGATAAACCCAAAATATCACTGGACTGATCTAAGTAAACCTAAATGCCTAAAACATAAGAGGCCTCATTAAGATCTTTCATATCGAAATTATTTGATAACAACTTCTTGGTCTTGTAACATTGCAAAATTGTTGCTAGCAAGTAAGATATCATCAACATATAGGATCAAGATGATGTAACTACTCCCATTGACCTTCAAGTAAATACACTAGTCAACAATATTTTCCTTTAATCCATAACTACACAAAATCACTAGTCAAATATCTACTTTATATTGTAAATGGATCTCTTTAATTTACAAATTAAACCTTTCTTGTAGTCTATTTCAAAACCTTTTGATTGTTATCTTGACATCCATATGATGTAGTTACAAATTAAAATAAGCAAGTAGGGCCATGACTATCCTAAATGAATCCTGCTTTGATATTAGGGAAAAGACTTCTGTGTAATCTATTCATTGCTTCTGAGTGTGTCATTTCGAGTCGGGCTTTATATTTCTTAATGTTCTTATTAGATTCTTATTCTGTTTTAAAAACCTATTTACAATCTACTGGCTTGACCCCTTCAAAAAAAAACAACGAGATCCCAAACATCATTATTTTTCATGGATTTCAACTCATCCTTCATGGCTTCTAACCAATGAGTTGATTCCTTAAAATTTATAGCTTTAGCAAATCAAATTTTTCAAAATTGAACTCCTATTCACAATCATTCAAATAGACTTTGTAGTAATATGATATTGTTGATCTCCATACTTTTTGAAGTCTTCTTAGTGAGATTTGTTCTATTAGTGTTGTATATTCAGTAATCATTATTCTGGACAGATTGTGTATTAGTCTCAAAAGTTTCAATTGGAACAACTCTATATTACATGTCTGGTACAAGTTTGGTCACCAAATTTTCTTAAAAGATAATTTGTTTAGGTCCAAAACTCCCACTAGAATTCCTAAATTATAGAAGTTTGGCTTGCTTAGATTTCACAGTTCTGGTATTTAAGGTTAAGTAAAAGTATTTATAATTCTTAGATCATTTAGGGTAACTAATAAAATAACCATTATCTATTTTGGGGTCGAATTTATCAGATTGTGGATTATGACCTTAGATGGATAACCCCAAACTCACAAATATCCTAATTTGGGATTCTTGCCAGTCCATGATTCATATGGAGTATTAGGGATTGGTTTAACTCCATTTACGATATGTACAATTGTCTTTAAGGTTTCACCCCATAAATTCTAAAATAAACTTCAATTACACAACATACTTCTTATCATATCCATGAGAATACAATTTTGTCGCTCTACTATATCATTCTACTCAGGTGTATTTGGCATGGGGTCATTACCAACAATCACATGTTCTTATAAGAATAAGGCAAAGACACTTCCATAATTTTCACTCCTATATCAAATTGCATGTTTTTGATCTTATTATTGAGATGAAATTCAAATGCTACCTTAAAGATCTTAAATGCATTTAGTGTCTTTGATTTCTTATGAATCAAGTATATGTAAATGTATTTGAAGAAATCATCTATAAAAGTAATGAAGTATCTATCTCCTCCCCATAGTAGGAGTAGATAATGCACCATGCATAAATTTTTTGTGTATTATTTCTAACAACTTTATACATCATATGTGTCACTCTTTTTAGTGGTTTTGGTAAATTTTCCCTTTATGTAATCAACACACATATCAAAGCTAATTTAGAATAATCCAGTAAACTATGAACTCCATCTTTTATGAGACATTCCATTCTTTCTTAAAAATGTAACATAATCTTTTATGCCACAGAATATATGAATTTTCATTCACTCAATTTCTTTTATTTTTGACCATATAGTTCTCATGCATATTGTATAAGCTTTTTTGTTGCATATTATATAGGCTATAAGCTAAATCAGGGTGCAAATTAATCTTATAAATATTATCCCATAACACACCACATCCAACTTTAACAGAACCATAGAATATATAGAGTAAAACTTTTGCTCTTAAACTTAAATTAAAAAATCAGAGGAATTAAGTGTAAGAACTAAAATGAGATTCCTTTTAAACATAGATACATAAAGAGTATCTACTAAATCTAAATGAAAGTTAGTATCTAAAATTAAACGATATGTCCCTATAACTTCAACATCTGCCTCTATTTCGTTACCAATTACTATGGTATATTATCCCTTATGTAACCATTGGCCTTTTAAACAGCCTTATAGAGAAATTGCATCATGAATTCTAGTGCCTGTATCCACCCACCACATATCAAGTGCTTTGCTATCCAAATAGAATTCAAAAATCATAATTGCAAAATCTGTACCTTACTTGTTGAGCCATACCACATATTTGGAGCAGTCCTTCTTTACATGCATGTCCCTTATTTTTACAGAAGAAGTAATGTGCCTTGTAATCCCTTCCATATCCATTCCTTTCAACTAATTTTTCATGTCACTCATTTTCATGATGTATTCACGTACCCCACAACCATTGTACTTTATAGTCATCATTTTGATCACAAGGGTACTTGCTATTATTTTGGTGGATCCAACAAAATGTTCTTCTATTACCTTAAATAATCCATTGCACTTTCCTTTTCAAAAATTGCACAACAAATTATAATGGAAATTGTGCTCCTCGTAATCATTAGATTCATACAATTTGAACGCTCTCACTTTTCATAATGTGCTTTCGATTTACTAGTACTAGTATTAGTAACTTCAATGGTTTCTCATCCCTAATTGCGAGGTCTAGATCTATGCACTCTAGAACAATCATGATTTGATCCTTCCATTTGTTAAAGTGTGTACCATAATAAGTGCAAAAATATGCCATTCCATATTTAAAATACATATACGTATCAATAATCTAACTTAAATGGGGTAACTAGCAATTAGATCTCATCAATACTATTATATAATATAATCCCGATTAGGTCCTGATCCAAGATGGATGTAATATTATTGTTCTTCTATTAGGTTGGGCAACAATCTTACAAATGATCTCTATGGTCCAGACTAATTAAGTGATCTTGCTATCTAGGTACACCCATCACCATTGGGTTAAGGGTTTTCCAAGCAAAACCTCTTAGTCTTCCCATCCCACTCCAACCATTCAAAGCACCACCCTTCTATTGGATTAATCTGCTATCCATCATGGTTAGATGCATAATATATGACTTATTTATGGAAGAAAACCTCACAATAATACCCCAAACAAAAGCAATATAAGTCTAATACATGTACAAGAATCATTATCACATGATTTTCCAGAAAGTAAATAGTAAGTATTACAAAACTGATAAATATTTAGGTGATAAAACTACAAAAGCTTAGTAGAATAATCATTAAACCAAATTAAATTATGTTTATACAAAAAGTTATTTTAGAATGAAATTTTTTACACAGGTGGAAAATAGGGTCCTTTTTGAACCCTCCAAATTTCAGCCAGATCTGAGGTTGGGAACCCCCTAAACCAGCTTCCTAAAGTTGTCAATATGATAATGAATTGATGAATCAGTCATTGAATCGGTTTAATATCACCACATCCAAAAGGATTTTTTCCTCTGAAAATTTATATATATAAAAGGCTCATAAGGTCTATTATGGGCCCACAAATTTTCAGCTCAAATGGGGTTGAAAAACCCCATGAATCGGCCCCACAAAGGTGGCCCTATCATAATCAGTTAGTTTGAATCAGATGGATCCAAACCAACTCGAAATGATCCGAGCCACACAAATGCAAATTGAATTAAACCAAACATAACCAAACAAAATCAGATCACTTGGACCGAATTGGCTCAAATTGGTTTGGATTAGATCAGACTAAACCAAACTAGGTTAGGGGAGCCAAACATTTCAAGTTAAATGGGTTGGGTTAGGTTGAGTATCTAGATGGATTCGACCCTCAAGGGGTCGTCTTCTTCGCCCGTTTTGGGTGTTTTAGTGTTCGTTCAATGGAATGAACACAATAGCATGATGGGGCGCTCAAAGGGTGGCTAGCTGATGGCAAACGGTCCCTCTGTCACTGCTGAGCATCCAAGGACAATTTTTCGGCAAAAAATGGCCGAAAATTAGTAACAGATCTTGAAATAAAAAAAAATAAAAAAAAATAAAAAAAAAGAAGAAGAAAATAGCAATTTCGGTTGTTTTAGAGCATAGAATGGCTTTGATACTAATTGAAAGCCTTCATATAAACTTCTAAACACATTAGAAGTATGAAAGGATCAATCTATACTCTAAAACAAATTGAAATAAGCATAGACTAGCCTTGAGCAATCGAAGAAAATGCAGCGTTCATAGCTTGTTTGAGACATCTGAGAGCATCGAAATCACTTCTTTAGCTTCCTTGATCCTTGGGAGTTGGTTGTCTCTTGCTCGATGGAGGAAGTGGGAGTGTGTGTGGCTTTATATATAGAGCTTTGCAACCACCCAAGATAGGCTTTCCTTCATGGTTAAGCATCTAGAAACCAAAGTCTCCATCAATCTCTGTTTTTCCAAATCTAAGAGCTTGTATACAGTAGTAATCAATGGCTTTTTACCGCCTCAATACACTCCCTCTCCCAAGGGCGTCTCACGTTGGTTTCTAAAACTATTTTGATAGCCAAGATGTCAGGTAGAGTCCAAGTCAACAGTTGGGCTTGAACGATTCATCTCAAGCCACTATTGAACTCAAGAATTGAATGAGCTCTAACAAGTTCAGCATCGGTTGAGTGTTCAATCTTTTAATGTATGCCCAATTTTAAAGATGATGCCGAAGGCCAAAGTTTGTGTAGTTGACACTTCATACTTGGAGGTCAACTTTTAATTTGAATCTTGGAAGTAATCAGCATATCCGCCAACTTTCAATTTGGTTCGTGGGTTGGAAAATTTTTAAGGTTGAAATATTCCTGCCATTTTTTGTCAATTTTTTGAAGATAACCTTTTCATTGTCACACACCAAAAATGCAAATTTGGAAGGTGATGACTTGGAACCTTGGAAGAATTTGGGGTTTTATGTCGTCATCCTGCAGTTTGAAGCTCCCTAATGGCAGCGAAGTTTTACTTCTTCTGTTATTGTAATGGGAGAGGGAAAAAATGGCATGTTTTGAAATTTTAATCAACAGTTAAGGACAATTCAGTCATTTTAGTAGTTGGAGTTAACGTAAATGTCACTAAGGTAAGTTGTTTTTGAAAATTCAGGGTATAAGTAATTAACCCAAATTAAGTCTTGAAGAATGCAAATTTTGGTTCACTTTTGTTTTGATTTTCATTTCTATTTGGGTTTTATTTTACTTCATCTACACTGAAGTAAAAAAAAAAAAAAAAAGTAAAACAAAATTTACATAAATCATTCATATTATCGTACTTTTGTAGTGCAAATGAAATTGCATTGCAAACAAACCATGCCTATATGATACCGTGCCAGGTGCAAATCCAATTAGATTTGCCACCATTCATGGCAACCCGGGTTCTGAATTGGGATCTGCTCCTCACAGAGAATGCCTCACATCAACCTCACAGTCACATTCCACCGTGTTTTGTGAACATCTCCCCATGAATAATAAATTTAAGTATGGGATATGTTCCCAATGTGCTGCCAGGACAGGCTGTGAGGCGCACTCTGTGAGGAGCAGATCTGGACTCCAGTGTTCTGAGTTTCTTTCCTAGGCCTTTTAGTAAGAATTAAATTAGCAAGCTTAACAAGTACAGAAGAATCAGTCCAATCTGAATTGATTGGTGTTCTCAACAGCACAAATGCGAACTTCCAATAACTTCTTTCAGGGCAGAGGATTCTTTAACAAGTAGGTGGCCTTCCACTTATCCTCAGCACCATTACAGGGGAAAACTTTTTGCTCACACACCCCCAGTTACAAATTGCAGAGGACAAGCTTCAGAACAATACTGTAGGATAATACATTTTAGAATGTTTCTGTAGTCCTTTGATATCCAGAGTATGTCCATCCAACAGCAGTATTGAGCAGCTCTCACTCTCAACCGTGCTCATTGAGATATCTTTCAGCAATTGCAGCATGAGCTGCAGCTCCTATGGGGAGAACCTCTTCATCAATCATGAAATAGGGAGAGTGGCCGGAGTGTGTTGAACCCAATGTCTCATTCCTCACACCAATATAAAAGAAGGCTGCTGGGATCATCTCTGAGTAGAAGGAGAAGTCCTCTGCTCCCATCATTGGTGGCACCACAATGAAATTCTTGGCACCCACCAAATCAATGGCCACTTTCCTTACATGCTCATACATGTACTCATCATTCACTGTTGGAGGGTATATCTGCGTCTTCTTCTCAAAGAAATCAACAGTGGCCGAACATCTGTAGACGCTAGCCTGTTCTACAATAACCTGTTTAAACAGATACAGGGGTTATGAGGGTGGGTCATGTGACAAATGCGCAAAGCAGTTGCTTCTATTTCAAAGTTAGAACTATTCCATCACAGACCTCCTCTATTCTTTGCAGGAGCCTATAGAAGCTTGCATTAGAGAAGGCCCTGAATGTACCAGCAAGGGTAACCGATTGCGGAATCAGGTCAAGATCATCCCCTCCATTAAATGAAGCCACTGATACTACCTGCAACAGGAGAAAGGCTATTATAAATTTGGGAATGCCCATGAACAATAATGAACATATCTAGATCAAAAGTGAAGAAAAATCTCAAATTATGAGATAGTTGTAAGAGCATGAAAATGTGGCAACTGTCATTATAGTTACCACAAATAACTATATAAGATAGAGCATATCTAAGACAGGAATCTAAGGTCTTTAAAAAGAAAATAAAAAAGGGCAGCCCAGGCACAATTCTCCCACCAATGCAGGGTCTGGGGAGAGACAAGATGTATGCAGACTTACCCCCGCACATACAGAGGCTGTTTCCAAGATTTGAATCCTGGTCACCCGGGTCGAAATGGATGTAACCCAACCATTGTGCCAAGGCTCACCCTTGTCTTTTAGAAAGAAAACATGGAACATAAATTTACTATCTTTGCTAAAGTATATGTTTCTTTTTGTTAAAGAATTATCAATTGTATTACCCAAAAAGGAATTATCCAGTAAAGAATATTAAGGCTTTAAACACAACAAATAAGCAGTAAGCTAAACTTTCATAAGTCACAGTCAAAAGAGTTCATCTTAATTCTTAGCAAGAAGGTGGTTTAAACCCATATTACATTGTGATGTTCAGGTGATCTCTAGGGCCTATGGAGCTGCAAATTCTTTATCTTTTTTGCAAATTTCCAATTTTATTTTCTAATTCTTCTTTGTATGATTTTATTTCTCTTTTTCTAATTTTAACCTTCAAGTGTTTTGGTAATTTTTCTCACATAACACCCTGTACTTGATACATACTTGCATGAGTAACATATTAGTTCCTATAAAACAAGTATAATTATAACCATAAAGTGATTTGCCGTGATACTCCCTAGGCTCTGCATTATAAATTTTGAAGTGCAGAATTTTATCCCTCAAAAGGGTTTAAATCCAATTCTCATTTTGAGTCCAAATGAAAGTTGGCATAGCAAAGCTATGAGGTGTTGCACCAGCTAAAACTATCAACCTTAAAACCCACAGAAAGAAAGGAAAAGGGCCATTATGCAACGTTTTTATTCTTTTAATGTAAAGTATTATATTGTATCAAGTTTGTCAAAAGATAAGAATAACCCTTGTACACTGAGGATCTCTACATCAGGGATGTGGGATGTACACTCAGATCTGTATATTACTGTGCAATTCTGTTCACAAAAAAGAGTTGTTAAGAAAACAAAAAGGAGTGACACTTTATACCCCTAAACCTTTTGTGCATGGACAGCCATAAATACAGCCTTCCAATCAAATTTCTTGCAAAAGTATCACCAGAGCTGCATGGACCATTACCTACTAACTTTGGCAATTTTTGCACAAAATGCAGTCAGACTCAAATCTGCATTCTCATGCTTGTCAGCTTGAGATTTTACTATTGTACCAAGAACTGATCCCTTAAAACCTATATTAAATGATTAAAAGGAATATGACCACTAAGAGTTTCCTTCACAGAAGACTTGTTCCATTTTTCCCTTGACAAGAAGACTTAATTGAAAAAGAATACCATATAGAGGAATAGGGGAAAATGAAACCTGTGAGTCCAGAGGATTTGCTTCACGAGACACAAGGCTTTGTAGGCTTATCACTGCAGCTGAGGCAGCTAAAACAGGGTCAACAGAGAGGTGAGGACTCTCAGCATGGCCTTTTCTCCCACTTATTACAGCTTTGAAGAAGCCACAGCCAGCAAGCAAAGGACCAGGCCTTGAACCAATAGTTCCAGTAGGACGCTCATGTGATACATGAATAGCAAATATGGCTTCCACATCCTCAAGAGCTCCATCTTGCATCATCCGCTTGGCACCATTACCAGCTTCCTCTGCTGGTTGAAAGACAAGTATCACAGTTCCCTATTGCAACAAGAAAGCAAGTAGGTTAGGAATCAAGAAAATATAAAATCAGATAGAAAAATATACACATAAGATTGCATATACAATCAGACAAGTAATCCAGCAGAGAACATAACTCAATCAGATTAGAGGGTGTTAGTTGTGGTGATTTTGTAGGAGGAAAGTTCCACCAAATAACTCTGGAACATACAAAAACTAAATGATATCTTCAGAGGAAAAACATATTACCACATTTAAGATTAAAGGTGTACAGAAGTATTTGGAAGAAAATATATCCAAAGAAATTTGCCAACCGTAAAGAAAAAGCATCCCGGACAGACATTTCAGCAGGATCGGTCCATGTTTGAAGCTAATAAAGATTTTCTTCAAAGTTAGAAAAATTACAGAATTAGATGTTTTAGAAACAAAGTTTTTCAGGTTGTATCTCATATGCGAAAGTAGATCCCCTTGGTTCCAGATGGAGAAGGAACAATTCATTGCCCAGATGGACACGGCCATTGACTGCCTAGCTGAAGTGGAGAGTAGGCACCAGATGATCATCATAGGGTCCATTATTTTCAAGATATGCTTCTGTAGGACAAACAGATGGACGTATTTTGAGAGAAACTAGATATTCATAATTGAACATCGTATTATTGAAAGTGTGCCCCTGGTTTCCCAGTCAAAGAAAGGGAGGCTATAAATTTCATGGCATTAAAAAAAGAAAAAGAAGTTACAAATCTATGAAACTCCATTCCTATCCTCTAGAAGGAATGGGATACAGGCCAGATGACAATCATGAAGCAAAATTGATTAAATATTGGAGAGGAACAAATAGTTTCATAAGTTAAAAAGTTTTACAGAGCACGGAAAACCACCAGAAGGAACAAAGAGTTCCATAAAGAACAAATAATTTCAGATTAGAGACATGCAGATTATTGGAATTCGCTATTCAAACATTTAAATCCATTGAATCCACTATTCATACGCTCAAATTCAACGAATCCACTGACAAGCACAGAAAACCACCATAAGAACCAAAACCCACTAATGCCATTTCTAACCCAGCAAAGCAATTTTTCAACCCCACTCTGAAATCATTCCCTTGCTTTTCTTCTTTTTTATTTTTCTTTTTCCTAATCAAATATTGTCTGTCATACACGATACAGGAACCAAACCTGCTTTCTTAGTAACACCAAAAGTGAACAAACTGATGAAGAAAATTAGGAAAACGCTCTGAAATACAACCTTGCACACTTAATATCAGTCTCTGTTCTTCAATTGACCATACAACCAACTACTAACTGAAACAAAAAAATTACAGAATCTTGAATAGTATTGAGAGAAAATCATGAAGGAAAGTAACACTTAAATCACTGAATCTATCAATTGGAATCTTCAAAACTAACAACTCTGTAGTGTCATTTTCAAGACTCCTACCCCAAAAAACTGAAGCACTAAATTTCAAACAAATGGGTACAAGCACAGACAGTCCAAAAACAGAGAAAAAAGCTGCAGACAGACCTTGAGGTTGTGTTCACGGCTCTTCAATATCTTGGCCGCACCAAGAAGCATGGCTGTGTGTGCGTCGTGCCCACAAGCGTGCATTTTTCCTGGGACTTTGCTTTTATGCTCCCATTCCACTGCTTCCTGCAACAAGTTCCTCATCACAATCAAATCCAGAGCTCTTGCTTTTCACATTCTTTAATCCAAAACCATGAAATCTTTTCAAATAAAGAAATGAGATAAATTTATAAGTAATAACTTAGCGACCTGCAAGGCTTTAAATTAATAAATTTTAAACAAAGTAAATAATTAAACTATCCTTCTTCTTTCTGCAGATTTTGTTATTTATTTTACCCAGTAAAAAGGGAGAACGACCAATCATCCCAGACCAGAATTTTGTAGCCCCAAAGTACAGGGGAATGCATCTGACCGTGAATTGATGCCAAATTCACGGACAGATGTGGTTTATAGGGGAAGACGGCTAGTAGTAGGGGGGCTGGAATTCAGAATTTTGCATCGTGTGTATCCGTACTCAGAAACTCAGAGAAAAAAAATATTAACTCAAAACGAGGACAAACGTACAATCTACTCCACCCACCCTGTCTGAACATAAGTCTCAGGGATTCCGATCCAGCGGCTAACTGATCACGAAAACTGCTCTAGATCATTCTAGAGAGAGAAATTTTACAGGAAAAAAACGACAAAAAGTTCGAATTATGACTTTTGTCATTCCGGTTTCAAACGAAATTTCGGGCAAATAGTTGCAAAAAACAGGCCAGCCTCAGTATGTTCTAACACAAAATTAAGGGAAGAAATACATTGTTTTTCGGTTTTCACTTCAGAGAAGAATAAAAAAAACCTGAATAGGCAGAGCATCCATGTCCGCCCTGATCGCAATGAAGGGAGGACTGCCGGTTCCAATGGAAGCTCGGATGCCGGTCTCTGCGAAAGGAAAGCGGTAACTGATTTGCAATCGATCCAACTCGCTCCGAACCAGCCGACTCGTCTCGTACTCCTGGAAAGCCAACTCTGGGTTTTCATGTATCCTCCTCCTCAACCCCTTAAGCCACTCCACCGTCTCCGGCCGCTTCGCCAGCTCCAGAATCTCCTCCGAATACATACTGCTCCGAACCCCATACTCCTCGTCCTCCAACGATGGCGACGTTGACGGCAAGTTTGAACGCTGAGATGAACTTCCGTTCTTGGGGGTCAAATCTTCAGAGCTAATATAAGCTCCCCCTTCGAAGTACGAGTACAAGAGGTCGGTCGAAGTGCTTCCACTGATGATTCTGCTGTAACCCAGAAGAAGAAGGATTGAGATTGAGAAGAACCCAGGTCCCCGAAGAACACCCATCTCGAGTTTGGATGGATGGGGAAGAAAGTATATGTATTTAAAAAGGAAGGTCCAGTGAGGAAGAAGAGACGGCCGGTCCGAAGGGGTGGGAGACGTGGAAGACCAGACGAGAGAGAGAGAGCACCTTTAACTCGTGGGGTAATTGAAAGTGACACTCGCTATCACGTGGAAGAATTTTGCTCTTGCTTGAGGCGTCGAATCGCAGCAGCCCCCACCACTGCCTTGATTGATTGACGGTGAGGCAACAATACTTAGTGCATGCTCATGGCCTATGACCTCTCTCTGTCTCCGTAGACCAAGAGGCTCATGACTTCTGCCCCACGATGGCCATATGGCCTGTTACCTCTCTCTCTCTCTCTCCCACAAACATAAGTTTCTTACAATTTCCAAGAACAGAGGTGACAGATTAAAATGGGTTATATATCTCTCATGTCATTCCTTTCCCTGTATATCTAGGAATTAAAACATTTATAGAGGATATATCCCAATCCCGTCATCACATTCAACAGAATGGGTCTCACTTGAATCATTGGATATGAGAAAAGAAAATCACAGGAATTGATTCAGATGATGCTGCGTCATTGGATGTATAAATTACTCTAAGACCTGATCTTTGATAATGTTGGTTTGAGAATTCAGACTTGACCAAGACTTTAATTGTTTTATTTGAGTTAATTACCACCCTTGATGTCATCTAATACTACTGCTGATAATGGCGATGGTTGGAAAATTCGGAATAACCAATCTTTATTGTTTAACATGCATGGATCCCACTAAATGGTAGCTAAGGTCCCCTTCCTCTCAGTCTCAGTACATGGAAAAGTAGCAGCTGAAGTTACTCTCATTTGTGTGACTTCTCTTTCTGCTTTTCACTGTAACATGGAAGGACATATGAATTGTAAGTGGGCATAGAAACCAGACAAGAGCGAGGTTCATCCAGACTCGTTACCATCAATGAAGGAATAAGACTACAGGGAAAGAGAAAACTAGAATATCAATTTCTTTTAACTTTTATCATCAGAGAAATTGGATACTTTTAACTTTTCCTGTAACTCTCCCTCTTCCCTTCTTGTTTCCACTTCTGGGCTCATTCAATTCAACCCCTCTGGGCCTGGGGTAAAAGGGTTCTATCTAAAGGGGAATGTGGGTCATATTGTGTGGACTGATTCCATAGTAAGGGTCCTATTTCCAGGATAATGTCAACTTCCCTGGGTTAAATGCATCCCGTTGTGATGTACTAAAAGGGGTTCCTGTAATTCAGCACAGAGTAGTACTACAAGTATTGGCATCTACTTCATGTCTTGTATTTAAGAAATTCATCATGTGTTTCCCATCTAGTTGTCCTTATCTCCACTGATCTGTCGTTCCACTATTTGAGGGTGATAATGGGGGTGGGGATTATTTTTATTTTAATTGCCAGACCTAATTGATCCTGCTGAAAGGGACTGGGTGTGCTTTCAGTCGGGTCGGTAATGGTCTGGTCGAGGTTAGGAGAAGTGAGCATGTGATTCATTTAATATACAACAACCACGCATGGGAAATTGCTGAACTGAATGAATTATTGCTTTGTTTTTTAATAGATAAAATATCTCTAATAAAATTTTCAAGTATGTGGAAACCAATTAACCTAATTTCAGCTTCAGTTATTATAGAACTCACAGCAATACTCTTAAACAACTTATTCACCCAAAAGAGAAGGCAATAAATTATTCATTTCAGCCATTTCAGCTGTGTCTCTCTTTCTATCCTTCTTTACACATGACATGTGAAATATTAAAAACCCTCTTATGTCTCTTCACAAAACCCTCTTATTTCCTATTTTTTTCTATTAAAATCTATCGTTACTCTTCTATATTTAAATCATTCTAATTAATAATTAATTCTCTCTCCCCCTTTCTCTCCTTAATAATAGTCAATATTGTAACATCTTTCTTATATTAAATCTCTTATTTCCTATTAAACAACTTAAAATCCTTTGACCTTGTTTAATAAAATATATAATGTATTCTATAAAATTAGATGGATTGGATTGGATTAAGGGCCAAGCTCAATCCAACTATGAACAAAGACCTTGGCCTTTCGTCTTTGGTTCAGGCATTATTCTAACCACAATCAACTGTACTTTCTGGTGAGGTTTGCTCGAGCAATAAGAGAAAGAGAGAGAGAGAGTCTAAAGTCTAAACTAAAACCCAAGCTAGCTACAGTCTCTTTAATTGGAAAGAAATTTAATTTATTTAAAACAGAAATATTAACAGTACGTTTTGCTCCATGCTAGCTAGAAAAGTTGAATATTAGAAAAAAGATGAAAAGAGATTAAGATCAGCTGCATAGTATATGTGGGATTATCGGACATACAGAAATAGTGGCCACTTGGCTAGAAATTAAAACAAATTGATTGTTCTTCCGTGCACGTGTCTCTTAGTAGACTAGCCTCCGGGCTGTGTCTAGTCATCGTTGGTGTGGCTGGCCCTCACAAACACGAAGGACAAGTCTCTATGTTGTTGTTGTGACACTGAGACACTGAGACGAGACAGAGGGCCACCTCTTGCCATTCTCCTTAGTGATCCCCACATTCCCACACACAACATGGCATTACTCGCAAACACCCTCTTTGTTTTTGAACCAGTTCCTCAGGGCTAGCTTATTGACCTGCTGATCCTCTCTATTTTGAACCAGTTCCTCACTGTGGAGGAGCTTGGATTACTGCCTGTGGTAGGACATGGAGCTATCAAGTTAGCCCCATCGGATGGTAGTCCTTGGTGTCATGCCTGTGGCCTTAGTGAAACCTACAATTATTTGCATCCACAAAACATTAGGGCTGCATTTGGAAACGATGCAAATGGAGTGTAAATTTCAGTTCAGGGTAAATTTGCACTTTGGTTCACTTTTGCCTGTATTTGGCAATATTACATTTTTGCATTAATAAATGATATATCAATGTATATTTACATTGATGACAAGATATAAAAGTACATCAATAAAAAAGAAGTAATTTGCATTCAAGTGAGCTTTTGATAAAAAAAAAAAGCATATGCTTTATTGGAATTGGTGTTTGCATCCATTACAGCTAAAAATCTGTTTGGTAAAAAAGTAAATTTAGCAATGCAAAACTAACCCAACTTTACAATTTATATGAACCGTTTTACACTCTACATATTCGACAGATATTGAAAATTAATATCCGAATTCAAATCCAATTAAATATTCGAATATTTGATTTGATTAATTAATTATTTTAGATAATTAATAAATATTTTATTGATATAAAGTGTATAAATATATAAATTATTTATATAACTTAATTTTTATATATAAATTATATAAAATTTTTTATATATAATATAAGAATTAAATAATCGGTCGAATTCAGATATTTATCGAATCGAATTAGGTCATATCTGAATTCGAATCTGATTAACTATTCGATAAGAATAGGATATCCGAATTTGACCGATTAGATATTCAAATTATCCAAATTCGATTCGAATATGTCGAATATCGAATTCGAAATTGAATTTTCAAATACCATTGATACCCCTAATTATTAACTTGTAATTAGAGACTTTAAGATTATTCTTATGTGACAAGTTGGTTCTCTTGTGTCGCTTGGAGAGGGTTTGGTTGTGGTCAGTTATTCACGGTTATCGAGACTTGTCGAAAGTAAGATAGGGTTTGTGAATCCTTATTAGTGTGTGTGTCTTCGGAGGTATGGCTGGTAGGTTTTTCTATTTGTTTCCAAACCGACTAGAGTGGGCTAAGTAGACGAGAAAAATAAAAGGATGAGTTGAACGCTGAGCTTTATGAAAATAATGTAAAACACATTTTGTTGTTTGTATTTATTTCTCTATCCTTCAAAGTAATTGTGTCTCCGGCTGTGCTTAAGTGGTTTTAGATGTGCCTTGTGGCTGTGGCTAATCATTCATTATTGGCTCGTACAAGCTTTAGTCATGAATGTAAACCATGCATTGACCTATTTGTTGGGAAAGCTATGGCTCTAAATTGCTCCACTTATGTCAAAAGAAAGCAACCAATAGCTGAAATCATCCAATCAGTACTTTCAGTACTTGGTGAATTAATTAGAGAGGTCTCGACTGAAATTAAAATAATTAATCTAGGAATTAAGCGTGGTTTAGAAGGGGATAATACGTTGATGTAAGAAATTAGGTAGTAGGTTGGTTAGTTAACCAAGAAAATCTTCACTTGACTCTCCTCCAATATATAAATAAAAGGAATTAGTTCTTTTATAGTGAAGTATGGGTGCATTAATTAATTACTATGTTGTGGTCATTTTACTCAATGACATGATTGATGGATGAAATATTACAACTTCTTTATGGTGCAAGAGCTTTAAACAATATATTTGGTTTTTATTAGCAATTAAAACTGAATTCTGATATTAAGGCTGTCTTTGGTTGTAGTGTAAATTTATTTGCACAAAACGATGGTAGTACAAATGATTTGGTTTTAAATTCTGATTTACTTCTGTTTCCAATTTTACCTTGTTTTGTTTGATTGCATTATAAATGAAGTAAAATAAGACATGAAGCAGAAAAAACTAAAACCCAAAACACAAATAAACCAGAATTTGCATTCTTTTCATATTCTTTTCATTTGTACTCTCATATGCATTTAGACCAGTGTAAATAAAATTGCACCTAAACCAAATACATATTAAATCAAGGTTTTTAAAACCAGACCGGACAAGGAATTGTTCTGGGGATACCAGTTCCCGCAGTCCAAGTGTCCAATCCGACTGAACAACCTATTTTGACAAAAAAATTAAAAAAAAAAGCTAGGCCAAAAACCGTTGTAAAGGTCAACAATTCAATAGTTCGACTGCCCATGTCAAAATCAATGGCTTTTGGTAAAAAATCGGTTGTGGGGTGAAACAGAACTGGTCAGACAACTGGTTCCCATTTTTTCTGGTCCAGTTCAGTTTTGAAAACAGTGGAATAAGATGGTGTTTGATAGCATGGCCGTTTTTTGAGATCATTTTTCAAAAAAAAAACAACCATTCCTACTACCCCATTTTTTGCCATATATATGTTTGGTAGTATTTCTTTCACATAGGCAGTGAGCATTGTTTTTTTCACTCTTTTTTGTTTGATAAGGTGATTTTCATCACCCATTTTCGTGTAGCTGCACTCTACTGTGTATGATGCTGCATGCTATAAGAAACTAACAATGCTCATCAAATGGTCCACATTATTCGGACGATTAATTGACATTATTTGGCCTCAAAAATTAAATCCAACGGGTGGAATTGATGTTTGATTAAATCCATGACATGAGTGTGAATAGTTTTGTCATATCCATCAGCCGAGAGTGGTCTAATTTTGTGGATCTTAGGTATTTTGAAACTATTCAAGAAAAAATAAATGCAACTAATCAACTTAAACCATGTTTCTTCATGTTATAAACCTTTCAAATACTCATTTATTGGGCCCAATTGCTAATTAGTATTGGGCCCCTTGCTAATTGCATACCTTCCAATATATAAATGCTAATAAGTCGTGATTAATGTCTAGCAATAAGATTTCAAAATATGTACTACAAGCATGATGTTTATGAGTGGCACCTTTTTTTCGTCATGTTTGCTACGAACATATTCATCCTATTTAATGACTTTCAAGACTAATTTTTCCTAAAATTTGTTGAGATCATCATTTACATTTTAGTTTTTGTTAAAATTTGTTGTTATTCTAGTCTTGGATTATATCAATCCTACATCAGGTACCTAGTAGCTACGGGAATCATAGTGATTGAAATACTCTAAACATAAAAAATAAAAATTCAGAAAAATCAATCATACACAAAAAAAAAAAAACAGCAAGACTCTAAACATACACAAAGAACTCCAACATTTTCGATTGGTAAGATGAGACACTAACCTCTTTGGTTGAAGATGTCAAGCAATGATAAGACATATGAAAATATAATGAAAATTGGGTTGGTGGTGAAGAAGGAGGTTGCAATCGAAACCCCTACTTAGAAACCACTTTTTGGTTTGCTGCACTGTGAAGCACCGGACCGATTCTCTTCATGACATGTCATCATACATGTAGGATGACATGTCAGCACCACATCAGTTAGTCATTGGGTGCAATGGCTCACCGATGGACAAATCATCGATTTATGATGTATTGCCTATTTTTCCCGTTTTTCTTAAAAACGGATGAACCAAATAACTTTGTAGTGGGAACCAAGGTTCTAATGGCGTATCGACTTGTATCAATGCTTTCTTTTATGTTTTATTTATTTATTTTTCAAAAGAATCGATTTTAGTCCTAATAATCAGACCTGACCAGATACACTCCCTGTAGAGAAACCCTAATACGATACGTATGTGATACGAGCCAATAGGTAAAGATATTATAAACCTTCCTTAGAAGATTGACGTGTCACGAACGTGACGCCGTTTTTCGAAAAATGGCACGGAAACCACACATCCCCTGAATAAAAACCATGATTAATTCATATTTATCAATGAGTTACTGAATGTGTCCGTAGGAGGTAAGGCATCTTTGTGAGCCAGAAATTGGCCCGATGAAATGACGACTACAGCAATCAAATCTATCTAAAAAACAAAACAAAGATGATGCCAGCAAAGAACCCGTCAAATTTGTGGGTCACAAAAAGCATTAAATTGCTGTACTTCATTATTCCATGAACATCCTCCACCCGGAATAAGACAATCACAAGGTGCTTTAACCAATTATATCAATTATAAAAGCTAATATCAGCATTCTTTAATTAGACCGTTTAAAACAGGTTAAGATTGTTAGTTTAATGTCTTCAGATTAATTTTTCATTTTGGGGCGTTCTGTTTTTAGATTTTGAAAGGGGAAAATTGGTCAATATGATTTTGATTTTTATAGATTAAAAAATTCATGTTATTTTTTTTTTTTAGATTTATGTGAAAATTAGGGAAGGTTTATTTTTCTGGATATCACTTACTCGAATAATTAATACCCATTTAGTAGGTGATAAAATTGCCAATACTTGAATAAAACAAAAATATTCCTTTTAATAATTAATTTTTATGGCTAAAATGATTATTACTTATTTACATGAGAAAAGAAAATATACACATGCAATCACCCGAATAAATCTTTGCTGGATCAGGATCAATAAGTTACTGAAAAGGTAAAATTAAATGTTGTGTATGGAGGCACATCTCAAGTGAAAAGGCAAAAATTTGCTGAGAGTGTCTTCTCAAGAATATAATGTTTGCTGAGTAAACAATGAGTACTGCATGCATTTATCGGATACCTCGCCCAAAAAGACATGGTGACCCATGAAAAGACGCACTAGCTAGGCAACAAAATTAGGCACAGGCGTCTGACCTTGATTGTACTTGTCTGTACAATCGCGTAACCAGTAAACTCCTTCATTAATATTTCTATTTCCTTTATTAATTTTGTTTCCTTTTTATAGTTATAGTAATTTTTTATTATAAATAAGTATTCTTGTATAAACAGTTTGCTCATTTTGTTCCTCTATTTCTGAACAAAGATTGAAAGATTGACCTGATGAGAAAAAGATTAAGGTCATGGTTGATTTTTCATGCAGGAAGGACCAATCCATTGATCACAATTGAATGCAAAATCATGGTAGCTTTGGACTTGGTGATACTGCATTTTTGAGCACATCCCAAGGGTTCTGTTTGTTTGTAGTGCAACTTCATTTGTCTAATGCATCAGAAAGTGCAAATAAAGAAACAAAAATACTAATTCACTTTTGATTCGAAATGTATTATCCATATGCTTTACTTTGCTTCAGGTTTGATTCGAAATGTCCTATACACGTTTGTACAGTGCCAATGAGCTTTGCACTGCAAATAAACCAGACACAAGAACTTGAACTGGCTGGATATCTCCTGTAAAACTCCGACACACCACGGCATCGAATCCAGCCACAGGGGATGAGGTATTTATTCCTCATGTGTATGTGTAGGTCTAGCTGATATTTGCTTTCAGGAGATCCCATCCAATAAATCAGTATGTCAACCTTATAATCTTACTAGTGGGCCCTGTGCGATGCATATGATAAAATTTGAAAATTGTGGTTATTTTAGTAATTGATAATGAACAAAAAAAAATCATTTAATTTTCTTAAGTGTTAATTCGTGGATAATTTAATAACCAAAAACTGCTCTCAAGTGAAAGTACTAAAGGGTCGGTTTGGAAAGAGTATAAACACAAATATGTACACTATAAATATATACAAAATAATATAAACTATAAGATTTTGCATTTTACATAGCCAAAAGAACCAATATGTACAAAATAAAGGAAAAGGGGGAATTACCATCCAAAGGGGGAAAAGGGTCAATTACTAAAAGCTATGGCTATGTTTGGTTTGAAGGAAAGAGTAGGAAAAGAAAGGGAAAGAAAGGGAAAGGCAGGGAAACTAATATAAGGTTTGTAAAGGTTTTCCTGCATTTCCCTACATTTTCCTTCAACAAGGACTGTAGGAGGAATCATCATTGCTTGGAAAGTAGTTTCAGGAAATGGAAATAGAGTTTAACGAGAAAGCAGGGAAGGGAGAATGGAAGAGGGAGGTCTACTGGTGTGGTCAACTTATATATATATATATATATATACCTAAGTGTATACATTATTTTATTTTGTCTTGATGTACCTTATCCTTTGTATCTTATCAAGACTCTTAGGCCATGTTTGAGAGTGCTTAAAAATAAGTGTTTGTTCAAAATAAGTGCTTATTTGGGTCATTAAGCAATTATTAGTATTTGGGATATAAGTTCCAAATAAGTGTTGATTTAAAAAATAAGGGCTTATTTTTAAGCCCAAATTTTCAGCTTTTTTTAAGTGCTTATACAATAAGCATGTATTCAATTTTTTTCTTCCAAAGTTATCCCTAGTTGAATTTTAAAATGGCACTTATAAAATTATCCCTAGTTGAATTTTATAAAAGTACTTTTATGAAAACACTTTTATAGAAGTACTTTTATAAAGTGCTTTCATAAAAGTACTTTTACAAAAGTGTTTTCATAAAAAGCATTTTCATAAAAGTATTTTTATAAAAATACTTTCAAAAAGTGTTTTTGTAAAAGTAATTTAATAAAAGTGCTTTCAAAGAGTATATTTTGAAATTTTGTAAGAAAATGAAGGACACAATAGTCACAAATGCTTATTTAAGTGTTTATTAGAGAAAAAGACTACCAAACACCCAATATAACATAAGTGCTTATGTTATTTTAAAAAATAACCACTTAAAAAGGTTAGGTGCCAAATTCAAATAAGTGCTTTATATTTTGAAATTTTGTAAGAAAATGAAAGACATTATAGTCACAAATGCTTATTTAAGTGTTTATTAGAGAAAAAAGACTACCAAACACCCAATATAACATAAGTGCTTATGTTATTTTAAAAAATAACCACTTAAAAAGGTTAGGTGCCAAATTCAAATAAGTGCTTTATATTTTGAAATTTTGTAAGAAAATGAAAGACATTATAGTCACAAATGCTTATTTAAGTGTTTATTAGAGAAAAAAGACTACCAAACACCCAATATAACATAAGTGCTTATGTTATTTTAAAAAATAACCACTTAAAAAGGTTAGGTGCCAAATTCAAATAAGTGCTTATTTGAATAAGCACTTGTTTTTAAGCACTTACTTTTTTTTTTAACTTAACCACTCCCAAACATGGCCTTATTCTATAAATGCTAACACATTTGAATGGACCCAACTGGCTCCGAATGCTTTCAATTATTCTCTAGTTTTCTTGTGTTTGTTCTTCCGACTTTGGTATCAGAGCCATTCCTCATGAGTCATGGCTTCACTCGGTCATTCTGTTTCAAGCACTCAACCAAGCAATGGAAGTTCATCTTCTACTGTAAGAAATGGAAGTTCATGAGTCATGACTTCACATATGTCATACTATATAACTTCCCATCATACTAACCAACGAAAACTATCTACAGTGGAGAGAACAATCGTTACCAGTTCTTTATACAAATCGACTGATGGGAATAGTGGATGGGTTGGTTGCTGCTCCACCCAACGAAATTCTTTATCTAATCAATAATGGTCGTGTTATTCCAAATCCAACTTATAACTTGGTTCAAGGACCAACTCATCCTCAGTTGCTTGTTTGCTTCACTGAACAAAGGGGTTCTCACACAAGTTGTTACATTATGCACTTCATAAATCTTTCTCTAATTTTTCAAACTTGGGTATTTCCGACTATGTTAGAAAGGCTAAAACTATAGCTAATAACCTTTCAGCTCTTGTTGAACATATTTCTGATAGTGGATGTTGATGATATTATACTATTCTAGTACTCTTGCTTAATCATGAAGCTTGGAATTAAACAAAATAGTGTAATACTACCACCCCTGATATCTCTTTCATTAGTACTGCCAATAATGCAAATTTTAAGGAAAAAAATTCAAACACACAATAGCTTAAACAATTCACTCCCAGCAATGATGCATTGTGGTCATGGAAAGGGGTATGGACCCTCAGATAGATTATCAAATGGCAACAATTTTTATAAAAATGGTCGTAAAGGTTGAGGCTATTCTCCTATTAGTTGCTAGCTGGGTTTGCAACAAACCTGGTCATGGTGCTCTAAAACTTAGGCAACTTTTTGAGATACAATTTCAGTATATGACTCGGACTAAACATCCTACTGGCCAATTTTCAAGTTCAACTGCTTAGAAAAATTTAATACAGGCTAGTTTACCTTCTCTAACCATACATACTAAATCCTGTATTAAATGAATTTGGCGCCTAACTTGTCCTCCTCATTATCAATTCCTTCTTTGGCGCATAATTTTTTATTACCTCTCTGTTAAATAAAATTTTTTTAATGCTAATTAGGATCAAGCTTGTGTCTTCTATCAGTCTCATCCAGAATCCACAGCTCATCTTTACCTTTCATGCCCCTTTGCTCAAACAATTCTTTTTAGCTCCCCTTACAACATTACTCTAGATGCTCCTTACATTCAAAACTGGTCTGACTGTATTATTCTTTTATCTCAAAATTTTCCTAATCAACAGGACTTGATCTTGTCTCTTAACTGGTACACAGTTGCGTTATATTACATCTGGTTTGCAAGAAATGAAAATGTTTTTAAAAATTCAGATATATCTAATACTTGAATTATCCATAAATCAAATTCTGTTTGTAGCCAAATCTTGTTAAATCTGATACTACGAACTTGGTTCATCATCCTCCTCCAAAACTGATTTTATCTTTTAAAGAAAATATTGATTGCATTATCTTCACAGATGCTGGTAAAATATCTTCTTCTCCATTTTCTTATGGAGTTATTTGTTTAACAAATCATTTGTAGTGTCTTCATATATATTGCAGGAAGAAGAAGAACTTTATCATCAATTAAAGAAGGGAAACTTTTTGCAATATACAAGGACTTCTGATAGTGCGGCAGTTGAACAAAAATAGTCCGATCCTGTATTCAGATTCTCAATCAGTTGTGAAAGCTCTAAGAAAGTAACAGGATCTATCTTGGCATCTTTTGGGACTTCTTATTGATACTCTGAATTTATCTTTGTCTTTCTCTAGTTCAAATTTTGTATATATTAACTGTACTTTTAATGCTACTGCTCATGAACTTGCAAAATGGTGTAAAACTTCGTAGCAGGATCATATCTCTCTCTCTCTCTCACTACCTCTCTTTTCTTCCTCCCATCCAATCTTTTCCTTCTTATCATAATACAATTTTCTTTTTATCTTTCAAAAAAAAAGTATTATGTAATTTTCTTAAATGATTATAGTAAATTTACTTGGTTGTTCTGATGTATAATAAATCTCAAGTTTTTAATATTTGTATTCAATTTAAGAGACATGTTGAAGTTCTCTTTAATCAGGTAATAGAATCTACCCTGTCTTTACTAGCTACCTCATCTCTTCCCTTCTCTTTTTGGGCCGACATAACTAGATGGTACTTACTCGATCCTCTCCTTTGTAAAAATTACTGGGGTTTTTACCATTCAGTCCACCCCTAGGTGGAGCTACTAATAGACTAGGGGTGGACTAAATTCCGCCCGTGGATTGATGCCAAATTCATGGGCATGATGCAATTTAGGGGGGGCTATAGTAGACTAGGAGGGGGCTGCAAATTCAATTTCTGAGGGGGATTACAGTTCAAAAATCCCAAAATTTTTTAATTATTTGGTATTGATCCTGACTATAAACCATTGAAAGTCTTTGGGTGTGCAAGCTACCTGTTACTCCAACTCTACAATAGGAACAAGTTTGCCTATCATTCCTTGAAATGTCTACCATCTTTCCTTCGACAAAGAGTACAGTGACCGGCATGCCTACATGTTTGAATAATATTTGAATTTTTTTTGTAAAATAATTCAGAATATTATTGGTATAATATTACCGGAATTATTTTCATAAAATTCAAATTTTTGTCAATTATAATAATCAAATATTTATTATAGTATATTGAATAGTCAATTTTCAATAATAAATAAAAAATTTCAATAATTGATTGTAATAATTTCAAATTACAATAATAATTTGAATTATTTGAATTTTCTGTAAAATAATTCAGAATATTATTGGTGTAGTATTATTTGAATTATACTAATAATTTTTCAATTTTTTTTTCAATTCTTAGTGTAATAACTACTGTAATTACACTATTAATTATTATTTGAAGAATATCTGAGTTACTCTAATTATTTGAGTAATTCTTTGAATTAATGCTATTATTTTACAGATTTTTTCATTAATAATTATTATCATTTGAATTAATAATTAATAATATTATTTGAGTTACACTAATAATAAGTCGAATAATATTATTTGAATATCCAAATCCGGATTAATAATATTATTTGAATTATTAATGTAATATTTTTGTAAAAAAATAATTATTTTAGTTAATTGAAATAAAAAGTAACAAAATCGGGTATGGATCGGAATATCCAAACCCGGATTGCTTGAGTCATAGTCTTGACCCGATTCTGTTACAGTGGTTGCTCGACACAGTGACCACCGTGCAAAATTTGAAAATGGGAAGACAATAAGGGACCAAATGATTATCAAAATTTGAGAATGCTTTGTCATTAGAATACTCACTGATCGGACTGTTCAATCACTGTATCAAAACAGGGGACTGTTTTGGTTGATTTAGGACGGCGAAAAAGGTAGTGCCTCGCCGGAATGATGCCATCGCCCAGAAAAAGCGACCAATGACCACTGTTTTGGTTGTTTTTGACTGTTTTGCCTACAGGGGCTATATTGGGTGCGATGTGACGTCGGAAAATGTCGATGAATAACAGGGGCTATCTCCTGTCCGAAAATAGCGCCTGGTCACCGGAACGTCGTCGGTGGCCATTAGGTTGGTCCTCCGATCCTGTTTAGAACCGATTTGCTGTGTTGTAGTCTTGTAGAAGAGAGACGGGATTCCGTTGAAATCTTTAAACTTAGTCACGGTTGAAGGAGAGAAAGAAGTCCTAATACGTCAAGGATCAAAGGATGTTTTGCAAATAAATTTGCCACGTGGCTAAGTAAAAGGCCTGGGTGGGGTGAAAGAGAATTGGGGAGAAATCCATGAGAAAGCGGAAAAACCTTAGCTGTTGGGTGCGGACAGCCTATGCTGTTGAGAGAATTTCTGGAAATGCCACATTACTATGGAAATGGGTAAATTAATAATTACAGGGTGAGATAGGTGAACTGCCCAGAACATGCCCAACCTAAAAACTGTCTCAACGGCCTATGTTGTTGGGCCCCAACAACCAAAGTTAACCCTGAGAAAGCAGGGGGTTAGGAAAGAGAGGAAGGAGAGAACATTCAACTAAAATTGAGAATAGGGGGAATGGGAGAAGCAAAAGGCTGCTGACATGGCCTTTTAATAACGATATATAACATGGGAAAAGGATGGGGGCACCCTTCCTTATCCCTTGCCCCCGAAGTCAAGATACTCTGATCCATTTCCTAATGGAGAATCCTAAAAATTTCCTCACCCTAAAGCAATTACCTAAAAAAATTATAATTTATAGATATTTTATAAATATGATTATAACAATTTTGGGGTATTTTGGAAATTGGATTATGACAATTTAGGGCTGTATTTTATAAATAAAATTATGAGATCCTAAAATTATAAGAATATGAGGAAAACTTAGAGGCATTTTTAAAATTAATGTTAAATCTATGGATATTTTACTAATTTACCATTGGGTTTGAGGAATTATATGCAAACCCATCTCTAATTTGCAGCAGAAATATTTTCCCTATCCCTACCCCATTTCTGCCCATCCTCATTTGAGATTTGAGAAAACTTGCTCCATTACGGACGGGCAATGTAGGGCCCCAGTTTTACAAGTTAAATTTCTATTATATTCCTACAATTCTAATAATTTTCTATAACTAATTAACTAATAATAAATTAAATAACAATAATTTACAATATTTTATGATAATTTCCAAAAAAAAATATTGAAATTGCTATTGATTAATAGTAATGTATAGTAAATTAATTGTTTACAATAACAATAATGGATTGTTATTTAAATAATTATGAAAAAAATTGATAGATTAATTTCCTAATTTTTTAATAATTATTTAGTTGAATAATAATAATGAATTATTATTTAAATAGTTTTGGAGAATATTTTTTATAGATTAATTTCTGAAATTTTAATATTTATTTAAAAAATAATGATGGATTATTAGTTAAAGATTCAAAGTTCTTGAGTTTTTCCTTATCATTTTTCCTTTCTCTTTCTTTTATCTGTTTTGTTGATTTGTGGGGTCGGGCTACCCTCCATCTTTTGTAGCCCCTCTTGTCTTTATTAATAAAAAAAATGCGCTTCCTAAATTATTTGATAATTCCTAAGTATAATTATTGATTTTATAGAAATTAGTAAATTATGCTAATTAATACTATATTTTATCAATAAATTATTATTATAAAAATTTAATGAAAAGTTATTAAATTACAATGATTAATGTAAATTATACTAAACATTGAAATTTTGAACATTTATTAATAACCAAATCTTATTAAATAATGAATTGTTTATTAATTTTTAGTAGATTATTAAATTAATTTTTAAAATAATTATTTCATAATTTTTGGTAGACTATTTTCTATAAATTTTTAATATTTTTTTATAATTAATGAATTATTTAACAATAGATTATTATTTAAAAATAAAATATTTAGCAATAATAAAAGATGCCATAAATATATATAAAAAATCTCAAATTCCCCGTATTCCTCTTTCTTTAAGAATTTGACTCAAAATTCCCCTTAAGAGCATGGATGCCTGTCTATGGTAGGACAAACCATCCTAGATCTTAAACTTGATACGCCTATATTGTTTTCCAACACGTTTTGGAAAATATCCAATTTAAACATCAAAATTTCAAACATTGTTGCTTCCATCAGAGTCAATACCGTTTGGGCTACGTAATTGAAAGGATGTGTAGTAATCTAATATGATTGAATAGCATGTCTTGCCTGTCAGGGTCCAACTTGATTGAATTCTGAACTCTGAAGGGGTTGAAAATGACACAATCCCATTTTTCTAAGATAAACAATCAAGAATGTGAGAAATAATGTTTTTGAACCATTGTTGAATACGATGATCAGACCGTTTGGACTAGAAATCATTCAGGCAACTGGTTCCATTTTACTCCAAATCCAGTATTTGGTCAAAAATCATTGAATTAGTCAATGAACCATTGGCCCATATTGTTTGACCATTGAACCATTCAACCCGGAAAATGATTTGCAGTTTATTACTTTTGACAAGTTTTGTTAGAACAAGAATGAAAAGAGAATAAGGCCTCTCAAATCTGAGATTTACTAGAGAGAGATATGAGAGATCTCACATTTAGAGATCTGGGCACTGTAAGTTGCCATCGTCGTCACCACTGCAGCCTGCAAGTCCTCCTCCTCCTCCTCTTCCTCTTCCTTCCTTCCTTCTTCTTCTTCTTCTTCTTCTTCTTCTTCTCTCTCTCTCTCTCTCTCTCTCTCTCTCTCTCTCTTCTAAACTCTTTCAGCTGACAGCTTCTCAAATCTCTCTTATTTAAATCTTATTTTCTCTTATATTTATATGCATCTCATCCTACTATTCCAATGTAATGGATAAGATGTTCAAATCGTTCGAACCATTTGACCTAGACAGTTGAATCGCTGACCTGGAAACCGGTGGCTAGAATGGTTCCATTTCCAGATCGGCTTTTAAAACTTAGTGGGAAATATTAGTCGATGAGAAACCTCATGGTGATGGGTAGATGATGATATATCAACAAGATTTCCACAACTATAACATGTCACCACATGAATCTCTAATGAAATGCCATGATTAGCCAAACTAGCACCTTTGCAGCGTTTTTAGTAATCAATCGATCTATAGGTGTATTGACTCAAACACCCCCTAAATTAGAGGTGCAACTTGGGTCAAGTTGGATTAGAAATTTGTTGAATTTTCAATTGGTTCAAACCCTAAGGTTATGTTTGGTTTGAAGGAAAATGTAGTTGAAATTATTCAAATTGGGCAACTTGACTTACGTCCTGCTCTAAATGATATTCTTATCCAAATCTGTGCATGTATTTACTACACTCCTTCTCATGTGGCGAAAGGTGATTTGGCCCTCTAGTGACATGGCACCATGTGGCATTCCAGAACCATTGCACAACACCTTGACATCACGTAAGCAATGATTTGCCTTAGCCAAAATGATGGAGACCTCCCCAGAACCATGTTGGGTGCGCCTCGCACACCTTGAGAGTGCTTTGTCACTACCTTGCCATGGCCAACTTGTAGACACCTCATAATGATCAGGATGGCCACCTTAGGACCGAGTTAGAGGCTTCGACACGAAGGGTGACCTTCCGTCAAGGTTTCACCGACCCGACTGAGGTCCAAGTAGTGACCTACATGATGTGATGGCCAACCTCCAGCTTGGTTAAGGCTGATATGTCAACACATTGCACACTACGAGAGAGCACACTGGGGTCCAAGTAGTGGCCTACATAACAGGTGGCCGACCTCCACCTCGGCTAGGGCAGACCTGTCAACACCTTGCGCAATTCGAGAGAGTGCACTGAGGTCCAAATAGTGACCTGCATGATGTGGTGGCTGACTTGCACCTCATCTAGGGCTGATCTGTTTGCACCTCACGTACTTCTAGAGAGCACACTGAGGTCCAGGTAGCAACCTACACGACGTGGTGCCCGACCTCGACTATGTGTGGGCTATTAATGTCTTCGCATACTCCGAGATCACGTCACCTCATCAACAAAGTTGACTCCCACCCCGCCCATTTCAGAGGCAACTAGATAAGCTTTATCACTTGACGTGGAAATTGTCTCCGAGCGTGAAACCACCTCCAAATGAGGTAGATCGGTAAGTCACATCCTCTTGGATATCTCAGACACGCTATGTGAAGTCCACTGCAACATGCACCTATATAAAGGCATCCTAGTTATCTTAGAAGGTACGCATAATTTTGCTCTTAGACTCTCTAAGTGCTCTCGCTTTCAACCATCCTTAAATTCTTCATTGATTGAGGCATCCAAGTGCCCACCCTGGGTAAACGCCCTAGGTACTCTAACTATTTTTCTTACAGTTCGGCCAGATAATGTCCGAGTTGTCTTTGCAGGTGAGAATTACTAGATTGCACACCATCACCATGCAATAGGTTTGGATTAGGAAATGCTTTTCATTTATGACGTTTGTTTATCTATAATCAATCAATAAATAAAGTATTGTTTGATAAGTCTTTATAAAAAATTCTTTCAATAGTGTAGATAGCCAGAGATATAATGAGCATTAGATCAATCCTTTGAAAAGTATCCTAGTCAACTATTAAATGAAAGATAATACTTACATAAAGACAACTTCCAGATTTTTAACAATTTTGGGCTGATGTAAGGGCATAAGTCTTCCTGAATTTTGTATTTATATTTGTACTCTTTCCAGACTGAGCCTTCAAATCAAACTTTAAAAAGCAAAGACCATACCAAATAGCCTGTAGAAAAGGATTCTACACTTTGGCAGCAGATGATTGGTTTCATATATTTTCCTTATTTTTTATTTACTTAACTATGTAATCGATGGTCTTTGGTTTTGGTGGGATGAATGGGAGTGGTCCAAGTGGATTTATTACGAGCAATATCGACATATATATCAGGACAATTTTTTACCTTTTAAGAGATCATTATAAATGTTCAATGTACAAAGGAACGTGCGAATCCTATAAAGAATTAAAGACATGTACTGATATACAATAGGGTTGCGTTCGTTGTGTGGCTTAACCCAATCAATACCTTAATGCAGGACCTAACGACAGCCATGCATCATTTTAAGTCTCGGTAATGTACATTGTTTCCTTTGCAGAGAATTAAGCCACATGCTCCATGCCTCCGCTGCTTGTGGGGTTGGTCAATTCTTTACAGTTTTATGAGCAAGTAGAGATTATAAATGTGACCTTCTATAAGATTTTCTTTTTAATATATAATCAATATATTCATTATATAACATGTGACTCTGGATGATAAAACAGAAAATATTTATCTTACTAAAAGCTGCACCTAAATTGCCTTTTAAGGCTCAGTTTGTTTGCTGTGCAAATATCATTTACATCAGTGTAAATGTATGGAAGTGCAAATAGGCCAAATGTACTTCAATTTTGATTGTCTTGTTTATTTGATTGTCATGGATCAATCCTTTACCATTTATAATTTATTGATTTTTTTATTTTATCCCTAGATCATACTATTTGGAAATGTTGAGTTCAATTCGCATTATCTCATAAAAAGTAATTTTCAACTTTAAAGTAATATTAAAACAATACAAATAAAAAATAATAAATTATGATTAAAAATTACTAATTAATAAATGAAATGATTAAAATTAAAAAAAATAATTAATGACTATAAAAATATTAAAATAATTAATAATTTGTAAAAATAATTTATAATTAATAATAATAATAATTATTATTATTAATACACATCGAACCGCCACTGTTACAAGTTGTAGCGGCTATGACGGAAAGATAGGGGAGAGAGAGAGAGAGATCGAATGGGATAGGAGTATTTTTGACTTTTGATCATGTCTGAAACGTATCTGAGCACATTAAGTGATGGGCCTGAGTTTTAAAATTTCAGATTTGAAAAAATTTTCAGATCATATTTCAGATATAACACCAAATAAGCATTGTATTTGAAAAACAAATATTCTAGATTCGGACATCTAAAAATTATTATCAAATGCCACCTTAGTATTCTTGTCTACTTTTAACCATGTTTCTCTTGATTTTAGTCTCCATAAGCCCTTTTTTTGCTCCAACCACTTGCTATATTCCTTTCTCAAATTGTCCAATTCCTATTCCCTCCGCTCCATCTCCTCTGAATCCAATATTTGTTGAATTACAATCTCTTATTTTATAATTTTTCTTCAATTTTATCAAACTTCTATCTCTATTCCATTAATTTCTCCTTACAAGCTTTTAGCTTTTGAAACTGTCTGTAGTGCTTTGGAATCCTGCCACCACCTTCCCATACACTTTTAACTATTTCTTCACATTCTCCTTCTTCTACCCAGATACAAAATGAAAATGTTTAGGTCCAACCGATTTAGTTGGATTTGCATCAAGGAGCAAAACAATGTGATTAGAATAAATAGTTATAATATTTCTGAAATTGCATTTGGGAACAATTGAAACCATTCATTTGATGCCAATCCTCTATCCAGTCTCTCCTTAATATGGTTTAGACCCCTCTTTCCATTTGACCAGGTAAGGTAGGGAACTGCACTATGCATATATCTTGCAGCATGAATCTGTTTATCAAAGACTTTAGGCTTAGTTTGGAAGGAGTATAAATACAAATGTGTACAGTATAAATATATACAAAATGTCAAAATACAAGGTTTTTCATTCTACAAATTTGTATTTATACTCTTTCCAAATTTAGCTTTAATGCCGTTGAGGGCATCCCCTTATTTTCGTAGTCTTTGATCTTTATGATATCATTAAGGTCCCTAATGGTGATCCGAACATATACCTTCTAAAAAAAGAGGACTATTTTTTGCATGGTTTTTAAAATCTGATTGGACAATCGGACCAGAAAAACCAGGAACCGGTCGGGTGATCGGTTCCATTTTACCCCAGAACCATTATTTCATCAAAAACCATTGATTTGGTTAGCAAACCATTGACTCGGGCAGTTGAAACGTCCAACAATTTTAGTCATTCTTTAATTTTTTAAATTTTTTATCAGAACGGGTCATTCGTTCAATTCAAACGATCGGACCCTTCAACCCGGGAACCAGACCCCTGACCAGTTCATTGTCTGATTCAGTTTTAAAAACATTGATTTTTTTGTGCTTCCAATACTCACGCTTGGCTTCCTCCTATTATATATATAGGTCCTGATAACGTCACCTGATAGCCCTTGAGCATTGATATACTCCCCTTTAGTATAGCCCAAAGTAATATTTGTCGGTTATTCAACTTAATAAGTTTCCTGAGATATGTTACTTTATGAAAAGTGAGGAGTACAACGACTCTCCCTGCAGGTATTTCAGGTATTTAAGAGAACACCACCCAAGGGTTTCCTTCTTCTTCTTCTTCGACTCTTAGCACTCTTGCCCTAGTTCTCTTGCTCTCTTAAGCTCTTCAGCTCTATTTGACTTCGACTAGATCATTACAGTGTTTCTCTGAGTTCAGTATTTGCGGGTTGTCGGATCCAACTCAGTATTTGGGTTCTCACTCCATCTAAACTCCATTTAATTTTATTACTTTTCATGGATAAAGATTCCATTGAATTGGATTCATAGAAATTAAACCCCAATTGATTTGAATACTTTTTTATTTGGACATTGGCTTTGAATCATGCAATAAACCATTGGAGATGGTGAATGATCAGGTTAGGTCTCAAATGGTCCCAATAAGATACTGCTGGTGTGAACAATAGGCAAAAAAGGCTGTATATTTGGCCTTGTTAGGGTGGGTTTTGGAACCCTAAACAGCTCTAACTATGAGTTTTTGGTTAATTATATGGATAATTGATGTACACTCGTGATTCGTGATTTTGATTATATAGGTTGTCGTACACACCTTGTTTGTAGCAGATGCCTTGCAGACGGGCTGGAGTTCAGTCTCGGCCCATGAAAACCTTGTACAGCCCCTAAAGAGATTTAAAATGTTAAGAAAATTGACAGAAGGAATCACATAGCACTGAGAAGTGACAGCCATTCAGGACTAAGGTGCAACTTAGAGTTCGGATTTGGTCCCAGAAACCATTGCCACCGTACTTCAGAATCATCTCCTTTCTTATGTTCGTGGATGCAACGACTGTTGGGTGTCATATCCAATCGGTACAACTTCGGCATTGAATTGGAAATTTCTTAAAGCCAGATCAGAATATTTTCTTATTTCTTATTTCTGTTTAAATCGAGAAAAATTTTAAATCTACTCAATCAAATATGATTTTTGAAGATTAAAATCGAATCGTCTTTTAAGTGGCCGTGTGCGTCACTTGTAGACTGGATAAAGAACCTCAACCGGAGAAGAACGCAGATAACCAAACCTGATACTTCAATTCAAACCCATCTAACCCATTTAATTATTTGTTATTAATTTATTTATTTTATTAATGGTGTAGTCGTTTAGGTCAGATCCAGCGCACTGTTTAGAAATATGTGCTGTTATCAAGGATTAAAATTTTGATAATATATGTTTGATATAGGGTATATCATATTAATATTATTGAATACCTAGACATGTTTAGGTCAATGTTTTTGAACTGTTGTTGTTGATTCGGACAGTCGGATCGTTCGGGTTGGAAACCGTTCAGGCGACCCAATTTTTAGTCAAAAACCATTGAATTAGTTAATGAATCGTTGATTTGGATGGTTTGACTATTGAACTGTTTGACCTGGAGAATGGTTTGTGGTTTATTAACTTGTCAAAAGGGAAGCTCAGATCTGAGATCTACTGAGACTCTAAGAGAGAGATGTGAAAGAGTGAGAGAGATCTCACATTTAGAGATCTTTGAGAGAAGTTTAGACTTTAGATTCTAGATGATAGATTTATGAGAGAGAGAGAGAGTGAGATCTGAGACTGAGAAATCTCAAATCTACTCCCGTTTTTCACCTTCACCGCTGCTGTTGCTGCCATCGCCGCTGCAGCCTTCAAGCCCTCCTCTTCCTTCTTCTTCTTCTAAACTCTTTCAGCCGAAACTTCTCAAATGACTCTCATTCCATCTTTATTTTCTCTTTATATTTATATGCATCTTACCCTAATATTCCAATCTAATTAGTAAGATGATATTATCACTGCTAAAATATTCAAACCGTCTGAACCGTTTGACCCGAACAATCGAACTGTTGACCCCAAAACCGATGGTTATGCCTAAACAGTTCCATTTCCGGGCCAGTTTTTAAAACGTTGGTTTGGATACATTGATACATGGATTTTTGGAAATATTTAAAATATTTCAAGATTTCAAATCTCTTCTTGAATCACTTGATGAATATTATAAAATAAAATAAGAAAACATGATTATCGGTGATATTGATACACATCGATACTCATATTTGGGTTGATCATGTGAGACAAGATTACTCTTTATACCTGAAATGTTTCTGAAAATATCAAAATAACATTTTGTATTGATTAACACAAAAAACAACATTTGAGGTGTAGATGAATAAGGTGTATGAATTGTCATATGTCCCATTGAAGCCTTCCCACCATGTGCATGCAAATCATGTCTATCTCCACACAATTTTCATGATCCATGGAGCTGATGAAACATGTGATATATATATGCCTTGCTGAAGTTTTCCATCGTGTGTCAAATGTGGGATGGATCTAGAAAACACAATTGAGTGGACCCCTACTGAGGATTAATCCAATTTTTACAGGACCACATGTGATAGAACAGCTGCGCACTCCAATCAAACATCTAACCATGACCCAAAACTCCAACAAAACCTTACACGGTTTTAGAGGAGTGTTTGGCTCTGTGGTATTGCATTTCCATTTAGACTCAATTTATCTGCAGTGCAATTTCATTTGCACTAATACAATTGCATGAGAATGCAAAGTTTTCTTCACTTTGTTTTGGATTTTATTTTACCGTCTCAAAATTTGTTTTACTTCTATCTTCAATGTAAACAAATAGATAAGACAAAATCTATTAGAATATTAAATCAGAATTTGCACTCCTATAATTTTTTTTGACGCCGCACTCCCATAATTTTGCACCATTGCAAATAAAAAGACGTGTATGACGGACAAATTTAACTTCGAACGGTTGGACCACCTTTTTTTCAATATTAATTTAGGGAACATGTTTACTTTAATTGGTCGCATGTAGGGGGTGCAAATTGATAGGATCATGTCTAAGATCCAATCCTATTTGGTCAAATTTGGATCATTTATGTTTTGATATATGTTATATATTTATAAATATATCCGATCCAAGAAGATCCTATCTGATATATGTTATATATTTATAAATATAAATATATACATATATATGTTATTTATTTATTTATTTTTAAATATATTATATTGTATTTTTATAAATTTGTTGTATTATTTATTTTTTTACAAAAAACATGTATATATATATGATGAGAATAATTAAAAATTATTTATATTTTTTTATTCTTTCTTTATTTAAATTGGTATGTTTTATTTTTCTTTTAGTAATTTATTAATTTTTAAAGAAAACAAGTCGGATCATATAAGATCCTAATATATATCCGATTTACCAACAGGATTCGAATTCAGATTGAGACCTATCAGATCCAATCGGATCTTCGGATCGGATTGGATCCGGATCAGATTCGAATCCGATCTATTTTTAATGAAATGATTGAAAATTTAAAACTTAAAAAATTTAGACTTTACCAAAGAATACCCACTTGTACACGTCATGAATACGTCTGTCAACAATATATCCGAAGATTACACAAATCAAACCAAGAATCACCATTGTTTCCTCGAAGAACAATGAGGCTGATCATGCACATGGCAATAGTAAAACCACCTAAACCTAACAAGGGCTTCACTTCAACCAATCAAGCACTCCACAGTTTACATCAAAATTGGAAGATGGGAGAAAAGAAGGATCACATGTTATGAACCACATAATTAAATATAGACAAAGAGAGAAGAGATCCTTTAATTCCTGAGTGCTATAAAAAAACTAAGCTATGAAATAGTAGCTGACTTGGTCACTTGGTGCCCCTCTAAATTTGGAGGTGCAGGGACAAGACTGCATAACTATATGCTCTCTGTCACATAGCAAAACTGGATCATTAGAAAGAAAAGGTAATAAAGAAAATGAAGGTCGTGTTGGGAAACGATGCAAATGGAGTGTAAATTTGTACTCTGATTCCCTTTTGCCTGTATTTGGCAACATTATATTTATGCATTGACAAATGATAGACCAATACATATTTACATTGATAATAAGATGTAAAATTACATCAATAAAAAAGAAGTAAATTTGCATTCAAGTGGGATTTTGATAAAAAAAAAGCAATATGCTTTATTGAAATTCATGTTTGCACCCATTACAGTTAAACTCTGTTTGGTAAGAAGGTAAATTTGCCAGTACAAAACTAACCCAACTTTACAATCTATATGAACCGTTTACACTCTACATATTTACATCCACACTTATTTGCATCGTTTCCAAACACAGCCCAAAGAACAGAGATTGACCAGGTTGCAGCTCAAATCACACGTCCAACGTGCAAAAGAAACATTAAAAAGCAAAATTTTTAAACCATTTGAACCCTACTGTGTCAATCACTCGTTAGCCCAACAATTAGAGGGCTCAACCCAACACCATATAAGTAACATTCTCCGGCCCATTCCTCAACTTGTGGCCGAGGTTGTGCAATTAAAACATAAATTATGCTCACTTGATTTGCCTCAGTAAGGTGAATCTCATCAAACTAGAAATCAAGGAGGATGAGTTCTAGCAGTTAATAGTGGACATTGTGTTTAGGGGTGTCAATTGGACTGGATTTGGTCCAATCTGATCCAGTCCAATGTGAGTCCATTATAAATGGACCAGGTCCAATCCAGTCCAATGAATATTTTGGACTTTTCTGGACTGGTCCAATTCAATGTTTGAACTATCCAACTTGTTCAAATTCGTTTTTATTAAGAGTAGTTTCAATTCAAACTTGGTCCATTGACACCTATATTCTTATCTTATATCAATAGAACAAATATTGGCTTAATCCAATCCAATCCAATATAAATTTATTATAGATGGACCAGATCCAGCCCAATCTAATAAATATTTTGGACCAGATTGGTCCAATCCAATATATTTTGCTGGTCCATCCAATCCATCCAAATTGATTTTGGACTGGACGGGGTCTAATCCAAAACCGGTCCATTGACACGTTTACTTGTGTTGCCATTAAAATGGTTAAGATGGAGGCAGAGTATCCCATTAAGGGCTTGGCTTTCTATGCATATGTTTGGATTGGGGCAGAACCAGAAGTGTAGAATGTAAAGGAAAATTCAAATCCATTAGTCTCCTTTGCCATTTGGCTTCAAGCATAGATCCACATGGAATCTGGAAGGTGGTGGACCTTTTTGCCATGCTTTCACAATATTACCAGATTTTTGGATCTTTTTAAGGAGTTAGTCATTTCAAAATCCATCGACTTTGCAATTCCACAACTGAATCTACACACAGCTTGGAGGAAACGGCTAGGATATTCTCCATCCATAGGGGTGGATAGATCATAGAGGGTGGTCCATTTTTGGGTAGGGTTTTAATTCATCTTGTAACATCATTCTATTTAGTGGAATATCTATATCTATATCTATATAGATAGATAGATAGATATAGAGAGAGAGATTCTAAGTATTAAATAAAAGAATATTTAGTAGAGTTTCTAGTCATGATATCTTGGATGTCAAAGTGTTCCAAATATGACCTAATCCAAATATAATGCTTGGACTAGTCTCAGTTCGACTCAGCTCAATTGAAAATGTTTAACAAAGCCCATTATGACTTATTATATCGCACACTGTGTTTTTAATTGTAAATGGAACCATGCAAGCGTAGTTTGGTTGGCCTTTCTAAAACAATGTATCAAGGCCCACAAATTGGGTGGGCTTTCTAAAACAATCTATCACGGGCCCAAAAAATAATGTTGCTCCAAACCCTCGTCTTTGAAGATGCCAGACGAGTAACCAGAAAGATTTTTAGGTATTGGAATGAAGCTCAGTGCCTAAATTTGGAAAGAAGCTTCAACTGAAGATTCTTGTTTTTCATCTTTCTATGGGATTTCTTGGGCTTTATGGCTTTTGAAAGCTCAACCATAGCCTAGCTAAACAAAGCCATAGTTATTGAATGAAGCTTAGCTGCCTATTAAGTAGTGGCTTCTGGCTTTCTTAGGTGGACCCCACATGGGCAATTTATAAGTTATATTTGGTGAAAAATTAGGAAAGCCAAAATTGACTGTCAGTCAATTATTTGAACAGCTGTCCACGTCAGCTTATCTGTAACACTTCAAAGCAGCTGAACCATCTTAACTGAATCTTCAGCTCAGACCTCCCAAAGGAGCTGTAAATTATCAACGAAAATTGGATTGAGTAAACAAATTTAGAATGATCATCAGAAAAAAAATTGATGCAGAGTTCACTAAATGAATTATAGGATTTTCTCTAATCGAGGATTGAGCTACATTTTCTTCATGTCCAATATGTAGGGTCCATTTGGTTCATGGGAACAGAGTTTTGGAATTGGAATCAGAATTCCAACCATTTGATTGAGCGGAATTAGAATGTAATTCCCATTCTTCGTTAAATGTCATTTCCCCATTTAAAAGAATGACCATTACCTCCCACTTCTTTATAAACAAGTATCCCATTCCAACTGGTTCCCATCTGAATAAATCAAATAGGGGAATTGTTCATTTTGATTCCAATTCCAAGAGATATTCCCAATCCAACCGCGAATCAAATTTCTTCTAGGGTTGATTTGTTTCATATTTACGTTCATACTTATATTTCTTTTTGATTACGACCATTGATTATCATTTTTATCAGTGTTGTCAAATGATGTACTACCATTGATTATCATTATTATCACAGAAGTTGATCATTCCAAATGGACGCAAGAGGGAAAAGGGGACCTAGCCACTACTGTTCAGCAAAGATTTTCCATGGCTGAGTCGGATTCAATGATTGTATGAGAAGAGCCCAAAGGAAGCCAGCTCTACGCGAGCTAACCAAATTGCCAGAGCTTCAGCGCAAAGGACAGAGTTGCATCTAAGACAACAACCTTGATTCCAAAGAATCTCCCCAAAGTTAGATGGAGCAACACAAGCCAAAAGAAGCATGACTAGTGGCAAATGCCATTAAGGGGAACCGGCAAGAGAAAACAAATGCCATTAAGGGGGCGTTCTATTTTTGGATTTTGAGAGTGGGGGAAAGTCATTGATCAAGAAACTCATGTTCATTTTTCAAATTTATGTGGGGATTAGAGAAAGTTTATTTTCCTACATATCACTCTCCTTCCCCACCTAGGGAGAAGTTGCCAACACTTGAATAGGACAAAAATGTCTCTTTTAATAATGGATTTTTATGGCTAAAACTGTCATTGCCTTATTTACTTAGGAAATAAAAGAACATGGGTAAATGTACTTACCCAAATAAGTGTTTCCCAAGAAAAGCTTACCTAGGTAATTTGCATTTACTTGGGTAAGTAACTTATCGAAAAGTGAATGAGGCCTAAATTTGGAATATTATAAGCCAAATTTGTTTGGATTACCTCATAAACTAGAGCAATAGATTGAGAGCTTATATTTCTAGGACAGGGGACTACTCCTCTAAATAAAAGGTGATTACGAGATATCCAAATTGATCAACAATTTATTACAACTCCAAGCATCCATTCCAAGGAGAAAGAAGGGACAATCCCATCCAAGAAGAAAATCTCAGCTAACAAGGACCCAAAATTATCTGCTAAGAAAGCTTATAAACGAATACCAAAGGAAAAGGTGGTCTAGACTGCTCTTGTAAAATCACATTTGAGAATACAATCATACAATGTAAAATATCTTTGTCACTCTTGAGATACAACCAACCCTCAGCACAAGTCCGCCATAAGAAGTGTTTGATCTTGTTGTGGATGTTAAGGCCATGTTTGGTTCAATTCTCATTCTTTCTCATTCTTACCCAAGATGAATTCTAAAATGAAAAAGAATGGATAAAAATAGGTAGAATGAGAAAATATTACTATGAACCAAACACTTTTTTTTCTTAAAAATGAATTATTTTCAGACTAACAAGTGTCCTATGTTACTCATTTTCATTTTTCAAAAGAAAAAAAAATTGTGCCGGTATTCACAAACCGCTAGCCTAGGTCTCCAATAGTCAATGTTTACTAATTGGCGTAGATGTTTTGTAAAAGTACTTTCGTAAAAATGCTTTTATAAAACTACTTTCCTAGAAATTCTTTTATAAAAGTACTTTTGTAAAAGTGTTTCTATAAAAGTACTTTCATAAAAATGATTTTATAAAAGTACTTTCCCAAAAGTGCTTTTATACTTTCATAAAAGTGCTTTCAGAAAAGTACTTTTGTAGAAGTGTTTTCATAAAAGTTCTTTCATAAAAGTACTTCCATTAAAGTACTTTCATAAAAGTGCTTTTATAAAAGTACCGTAAAAGTGCTTTCGTGAAAGTACTTCCACAAAAGTGTTTTTATAAAAGTACTTTCATAAAGTGGTTTTATAAAAGTACTTTCATAAAAGTACTTTTGTAAAATTGCTTTTATGAAAATGCTTTTATAAAAGTGCTTTTGTAAAAGTACTTTCATAAAAGTGCTTTCATAAATGTACTTTTGTAAAAGTGCTTTTATAAATGTACTTTTGTAAAAGTGCTTTTATAAAAGTATTTTCTTAAGAATTCGTAAAAGAACTTTTATAAAAGTGCTTTTGTAAAAGTACTTCCATAAAAGTGCTTTTAGAAAAGTACTACAATAAAAATGCTTTTATAAAAGTATTTTTCGTACAAATGCTTTCTTAAAAGTACTTCCAACAAAGTGCTTTCATAAAAGTACTTTTGTAAAATTGCTTTTATGAAAATGCTTTTATAAAAGTGCTTTTGTAAAAGTACTTTCATAAAAGTGCATTTATAAATGTACTTTTGTAAAAGTGCTTTTATAAATGTACTTTTGTAAAAGTGCTTTTATAAAAGTATTTTCTTAAGAGTTCATAAAAGAACTTTTATAAAAGTGCTTTTGTAAAAGTACTTCCATAAAAGTGCTTTTAGAAAAGTACTACAATAAAAATGCTTTTATAAAAGTATTTTTCGTACAAATGCTTTCTTAAAAGTACTTCCAACAAAGTGCTTTCATAAAAGTACTTTTGTAAAAGTGCTTTTGCAAAAGTAAACATCCATGACAATAGTTTTATAGGTAGAGTTTCCTCAAAGAATGAAATGAGCAAGATGGGGCATGATTATTTTTCATGCTGTAGGCCATTCAATTTTTGTGCTATGGGACTGATTTTTCATTCTAAAAGGAATGTGGCTCCAAGAAAGAATTTTGTAACCAAACACTCTAATATTCTTGCCCATTCTTGCCTAGAATGAGCAAGAATTAAGAGAATGAGGCCCAGAGAAGCGAACCAAACATGGCCTAAGCTTCTAGAGATGTTTTCCAAGTTTTATCTTCTATGAGAGGAGTTGAGTTGCAACTAGGCCCAAATCTAGCATTCCTTTGCTCTGTGTCTATCCTCTAAGCTAAATGGTAGCCCAGTCAGAGAATTCCCATTTGTAGAAAAAAGGCATATAGGCTTATCTTCCAATTCCATAAGGCCTAGGGAAATTAAAATGTTCTTGGACTCTTCTTAAGACAATAAGGATTTGATTAGCATAAGGTTCACTGTCTAGGGTTATCCAAGATTAAATGCGGGAACCATGGGTTTGTCCAAGGGTCAACTGATCTACCATCACCCACCCTCCAAGTGATACCTTCCTTAAGAAGAGCTAACCCATATTGAATGTTCCTCCAACCCCAAGACAGCCGAGAGCCTAGATTTGATAGGAGCATTGATGTGATTAGGTAGTGGTAAATACTTTTGATGGTAGAGGCCCAGGAAGAGGAACTATCCTACAGCTGCAGGAGTCTTCAAGTTGATTTGACTAATAAGGCCCAATTAAAACACTCCAAGCGCCTAATACCTAAACCCCTCTAGACTTGCCAATACAAAGTCTATTCCATCTCACCCAACTTATATATTTCTTCGTCTTGCTTTCGACCCTAGAAGAAGTTTGCCATTTAAAAGTTTAACTTTTGGCAAATCTTCTGAGGAATTTTAAAGTGGCTTATAGAGAAGAAGTGGCTCTCCCTACCTGCATGAGAAAGAAAAGGCTTGCATACAGCCTTTGATATTTTATTCTAGCAATTTGGGTGGGAAAGCCTAAGTATTTTGCAATTTCCCTACTCTCTTTTATTTCTAGAAGCCAAGAGATGATCTGCCTAAATTTTTGAGAGGTGTTTCTACTGAAAGCCACCTCTAATTTATGAAGATTTATGATTTGTCTGATGTCTCACCATAACTGGTGAGAAGTTTTTGATCTTAGAGGCATTTGGGAGATCACCTTTGGAAAAGAAGAGGCAACATCAGCATAAAATAACTATGATGTGGGCTTAGCTAACATTTTGACTAAGAAAGGTTGAAGAGAACCTTGATCAATTGCCTTAGATATTGCTACAGAGAGAGCTTGAGAAGCCAAGATAAAGAGGTAAGGGGTTCCACTATCTAATCCGAGTTCAGATCTGTGCCCCACAATGTCCCACAACACATCCCCACTGTGTATTGGGAAGATCTCCCAATGATGACATCATTAATTTTGGTACTATCATCGGGATATGTTTCAATACACGGTCGGGATGTGCTGTGGGACATTGTGGGGCACCCATAGATGTGAACTCATCTAATCCCCTGGTGGGTCTGATATCGATGAAAGACAGCTTTGCAAGAGATCCAAGTCCAGATAACTTGGACTCTAGTGACTTAGGCATTTGGCCAAGACCCTATACGCTGCATTTGTAAGGCTTATAGTGAAGGGATGAGAGATCCATCATATGGATAGCCGAACCTTGCAGGTAGGAAGGGCGAAATTTTAAAAATTTCTCTCCCATCTGAGAATCACATTCCCTGTTTTAGAAAAAAACTGTTTTTTTAAGGATCAATCTTGAACCAAGAACCGGACCAAATCTGAAACCAAAAGGTAGGAGAGGGAGATACCTGATACTAAGAAATAGTATCCTCTAATGAAAATGTTCATGCCCAAGGAAGGGTCCAAAGACTGCTCCCACTGAAGATGACATAGTGCAGGATGGAACAGAATCAGTAGGTGGTTCTTCCCAAGAACCGAACCCTTCAGCAAGAGTTCGATGGAGGGTATGTGAGCACGACTTCAAATCAGTTTTTCTCCAAAAACTGATATCAAGAACTATTCTTGATCGTTCCTACTGAGGAGAACGAACTGGCAATGGCGGTAGCAGGAGGAGGGCACAAGAGGAGAAGATGGCTGAGTCTTACTGTAACTGTCTTCTCTCTTTCTGTGATCTAAGATCTGATTCTCTTGAGTTGAGTTTAGAATGGTTCTCCCCCTCCTCCTTTTATAGCCTTAAAGAAATCAACTCCTAATCCCATTAGGAGTTTCCTAATTCAAATCTTTATTTGAATCTGGACTCTCTTTAAGAGATAATGATAAATCCTTATCTTATCTACAGATTAGATCAGCCCTCCTAATCTTATTAAGAGTTTCCAAATCCAAATTTGTATTTGGATCTGGACTCTCTGAGTGGATAAGAATAATCCCTTATCCTATTTGCTGATCCAAATCCTAGATCCGCCCTTGTTTAATTAATCTAATTAAACCAATTCGAATTGGGCTTTAGGCTCATTAAGTCCATGTGCTCACTAACCTTCCAAACTGCTGCCCAGTTGGGTTTCCTTGTATGGCGTGGGACCCAAACATTGATCTACACATCAGCCACATGGGTTCAGCGTAGCCTCTATCACAAGGCCTGTCCAAATTCACTAAAAAGTCAGTGAACCCCCTGAGCTCATCACATGGGCTCCTAATGGGCCCAACACTTACACTAAGTGGTCCCCGGGCCAAGCCATCTTATAAAAACCTAGAGACTGTGAGCAGATGCAAGATTAGCCCATCAAGTATAACCCTCAATGGTCTTACACTTAACCTCTCAGCCCATAATGATCAAACACTGCCCGACAAGAGAGGACCTCTCCCTCGGCTGCAAGGAACAGTGTTGCACTCTCTCTCTCTCTCTCTCTCTCTCTATATATATATATATATATATATATATATATATATATACTTTATATAAATATATTTTGCAAAACAAATTTCAACAATTGAAATCGGCTGCCGGCAGCTTTGGTTTCCATCAGAAAGAGTGCATCCCCGATCATTACCTTTTGTCCGACAAAGGGGCTGATCCTGTCACTATGATCACTCACTCAGATGAATTATTGGACTATCCCAACATACCCAGGTTTTGACCCCTTCTAAGGATCTCACTGATTGGCATATCAAAGACAGTCCAATTCGACACCTAGTGCAGTATCATAATCGAGTCTAGGGGTCAGGTGTAACATTCCAGTTTTGCCCACTAATCACCAAGGTCCAGGGCAATACTGGAATTCTGGTCCGGTTCAAGGTTTCAAGTTAAACCTACACTGCATGTACCTCGGGTCTCACCCTGGCAGCTGAGACAGGCTACCTCAACCAACTTGGTGGCACATCAGTGTCAGCCTTATCAGGATAGATCTCCCCAGATCAATCCACCAGTTGTGAATATTCTAAACCAACACAAGTCTCATATGTGTCCAGTTTAAGGGTATTACACAGAAACACACCACAATAACATGAATCAAATATGTATTTTATTTATTTACAATAAATGTCATAATGTACATCAATCTGATTGGAGCTAAGAGAATACACTGTCTAACATATAGGCCTAAACTGAGACATGTCTTAGGGGTTATAGCACTTTGGGATAAGATTGATGCTTGTGAAATTCACAGACTCAGGAATCCTCCTCTCTTGGATCCAACTTTGGATTTCCTTGGTTAAATCCACTCCTATAACAGCCTAATATTTTTGTAAGAAAACAAATGGGTTCCTCCCAACCTAGCCTAGGGGCCTTTATAGGGCCAATGGAGAAAAACTACATTGCATATTTCACAATCAGATAGAGGCCTTACAAAGTCTGTGTTCATTTCAATAGAAATTTTTTCCTCAAGAAGATCTATAATCCCATTTGCTAAGCTTGGGTTACTAGATTTGAAGACATTATCAAAATAATCAATAATTACCTCCTGAATTTCTCTTTTTGAGTACACCCATTGATGAACATGATTTTAGTGTAGTGAATTCGATTCCACTGTTGCCTCACTAGAATAATTCTATAAGAAAACTAGTGTTGCCATCTCCTTCACAAAGCCATTGGACTCTAGAATTTTGGTGTTAGAGAATCTCCTCTTGTGATTGCCCAAATCAGAGGGAGATGTTGGTAATGGATGGAGTTGCCACCTAAATTTTTGGGAAGTGAGAATTTAGGAAAACTTGAGATTTTTAAGAAAAATATTTGTTTTCTTGGTGACTCATTTCTCAATGGAATAGAAATTCTTAGGGTTTGGGGACCAAGGTACAGTGTGGGAAAGTGTTAGGCACCCCACACGTGCCCAATTAAACCGCCCTCTACTTCACCAACCTTCCAAGGATAATTCAATAATTCTTTGGCTTGAGAATAATTCAAATTAATACATGCATTAAGCATAGCAATTTATTAAGGGGTAGAACACGAAGTTCCAATTCTAACTATTCAAACGAAATTAAATCCTAGAAATAAGCAAAGACAATGCATGGATGAACTAATCAATCATATACTTAAATAATAGGTGCAAGATGGCAATAAATGACCTACTATCATGAGGACTAAATCCCAAGAGAAATATATGTTGAATTATGTATGAATCGCACTATAGAAGCTGATGGATATTTAAGGGGGCATTCTTTTTTCGGATTTTGAGAGAGGGGAAAGTTGGTTGACCAAGAATCCCATGTTCTTTTTTCAGATTTATGTGGGGACCAGGGAAATCTTATTTTCCTGGGTATCACTTACCCTCCTAGGTGGGTAAAGAACTTTCCCACCTAGGGGAGAAAAGTTGCCAACACTTGAATGGGCATGCTCCTTTTAATTATGGATTTTTATGGCTAAAATGGTCATTGCTTTATTTACATGAGAAATAAAAGAACATGGGTAAATGCACTTACTCGGGTAAAGTGTTTCCCAGGGAAAAATTACCCAGGTAACTGCATTTACCCAGATAAATAACTTATCGAAAAGCAAACAAGGCCTTAGAGTAGGAGAGAACTAAAAACGTTTGACAAATGAAGAAATCCTCCAGGTTTGAATGTAGCTCAATGCTTATTGCTTATATAAGTCAATAAGAAAGTCCCTAAGTATCTACCCAATGTGATTCATGAGCTGAACGAAATCCAAAGTAAAGGGAATTATGTGGAGGCAAATAGATTACGTCTACCAAAATAAAAAATAAAATAAATCAAAAAGTTATAAATACGTGAGAGCAAATGTTTAGGAAACCTAATATGCTATGCAGCAGTCTAAATGGTTGTAACTTTGAATGAAAGAAAGAGAACTTATATCAAAATGTATCCACAAAGAGAACCCAATATTTCAACACGATAGCTATATATCCTACCTTCGTTTTTAATGATGAAAATGACCTGATGGAAGCATATCTATCTATCTATCTATCTGTCTATCTATCTATCTATCTATCTATCTATATATATATATATATATATAAAATTGAACGTGTCATGTCAACACATCTCTCCTTTCAGCAAGCCTATTTATCTCTTTTTCCATTATTTGAATTTCTAGTTTTCAGTTTTCTTTTATTGAAAATAAAAAAAAAACTGAAAAAGCCTAATTAATTCATGATTGTTTTGTTAGAAGTTATGACCTTTTCCAATGCTCTTCACCATTAGCATGAGTACGACACCAGATGTATTCATCACACCTGGCGCCTCATAAGCACCTCACATGCACATCCTATTATGCATTGGGAACATCTCTCATACTTATTTGTTATTAATCACGGAAGATGTATGATATTCCTAATATATGGTGGATGTGCCTGTGAGGCGCCCATTTGTGAAAGCACCACGAGTACCCCATGCGTGATAGCATCTCTTCATTTTTTTATTATTATTTTCTTGTAAAGCATCTAGGCAGCGCCTCTGAGCGCCAAGAGATAGTTCGTAGGTATTCACTTGCTGAGATTTTTGTATTTTGAAAGTGTTTAAAACTATTGTAACACGTTTCAATGGCTCTAGATCTGCTACCCACAAGGGCTCCCCACATTGCACTCTACTCCACCAAACAATAACATCTGTCCCTTAAATGGTTAAATGCAACTCGATCTCTCATGTGCAAGTACAATGGGAAGGAAATTAACTCATTAAGTCCATCCCATCAATCAATTAATGCCTTCTAAAAATAGAAAAAAAATGTTTGAAACAAAAAATATTCTCTCAGTCTCCATTTGAACATTTAAACAGCGGGACACCACTTCGTCCTGTTTTTCCCTCACCTTAGCCATTGCTTCTCTCCTAGGGTTGTAATTGGATAAGATTCAGTCAAATCCGATTCCGATCTGACCATGGAAAGCTTGCATCTAAATTTGATCTGAAACCCAATCTCATTTAAAGATTCCATATTCAAATTCAAATCCTAATAGACTTGCACTAGATTTGAATTTAATTCAACTCCTCTTTAATCATTTTTAAAATACAAAAATTTAAAAATCTAATTACTTTTCAACTTTTATATAATAAATTAATGTAAATATACATATTGCATTTATTATATATATATTCGTAAATAGTATAATATATAAAAATATATTTTTATAATTTTAAATATAATTATATAAAATTTATAAATTAAAATCAAAAAATATTATAATATAATCGGAATCAGATTTTAGTCGAATCGGATAGATTCAAGTCCAAATCCGATCCAATTATTAATCGGATATAGATTACAAAACCCAAATCCAGTCCAATTACAAAAATACATAATTCGAATCCGAGATAATCGGATTGGGCCTTATATTTTTGGTTATTATTGACAGGCCTACTCTCTCCCTAGCTAGGGGTGGATTCGAGCCGAGCTGAGCCGAATACTTGGCTGTTCGAGCTTGGCTAGCACGAGTAGTATCATGCTCAAGCTCGATTTGAGCTAGAGACTTGAGCTTGCGCTCCAGCTCGAGATCGATTCGAGCTAAACACTTGAGCTCGAGCTTGACTCGGTTCATAGCTCGCAAGTTCGAGCTCGGTTTGGCTTGAGCTTGACTATAAGCCAAGTTTTTTTTTTTTGAAAAATAAAAATTATATGTATAAAATTATTCTTTTATTTTTTAGACAAAAACTTAAGAATTATAAAAATTATTTACTATTATACATGAAAAATAAAAATATTATATATATATATTTATTTATTTATATGTATGTATGTATGTATGTATGTATTTAATAAAAATTATTTATTTAATGCTAGGCTCGCAAGCCTCATGAGCCGAGCTTCATTGGGCTCGAGCTTGGCTTGATTAGCAAATGAGCCTATATATCGAGCTCGAATTTAGCTCAAAGCTTGGTTTAAACTGAGCCAAGCTGAGCTCGAATAGCTCGTGAAAGGCTTGGCTCGTGACCACCCCTATCCCTAGCTCATTTCACCCAACATAGATAAATATTTTGTACCAAAAATATATTCCTCTCTCATTTCACCTGCAGTATGTTGCTCTCTCTTACTAGAAGCACACTGTTGCTCATCGCATTCTTACATTGGAGAAAAGTTAGAGAAAAATGGTCTTTGAACACTGGTGTGAGATAGGAGAGGAACATGTGAAGGGATAAGAAGATAAGTTGGATTTCAGGTGAGTAAAAGAAAGAACAAGAACAACAAGAACAATAAAAAGTCTCTTCTAATGGAGCAATTGCAAGTTCGATTAGTGGTGGCACATGAAAAATGGGCTTATGCTCGCACATGAGAGAGCAAGATGCATGTTAAAGGACAGATGTCACTGTCCTGTGAAGTGGGGAGCAATGTTGGGAGCCCCGAGTGGGTGGAAGATCCGGAGCCGCTTTCAATTGGGTATTTCTTTCATTGTTTTTATTCTTGCTATTTTCATTCTTCAACTCCCAACCTTTGCAGAGCAGAATTGAGGTTAATTAAGTTTCAGTTGAGAACCCAAAGTTTTAGCCAATAGATTTAGTAGAAAAATGCCTAGGATATAATTCATGTGTTGTTTGAGGTTAAAACCTTATCAACAAAATTTTTGAAGTAATTGGAAAATGTCCATCCAAGTTACTTTTAAAAAATTAATTAGAATAATAAACAATAAAACCTAGTTTTATTTTTTTAATTTGAATTTAAAATATATTAAAATTTAATAAAAATTAATAAATGCCAATAAAACTGACAAAAATTTAATAGTATAAAATTATTAATAAAAAATAAGTGTTAATTAAACAATGTAAGGAAATAAGGAATTGGTAACTCTCACTAGTCACTATGAGGGCCTTACGAGTGACCATTTCCACCTGGCTAGCCCATGACATGCTTGGCCTAAATATTGCAAATTTTGACCCAGGTTTTGTATTTAGGTTGGGCTCGGGCCAACATCAAACCTACAAATTGGGTATCGGGCTTTTAAAATTCTTTGACAACCCTCACAGGCAAGGCCCAAGCTAACCCTAAGTTCAATATATATATATGTGTGTGTGTATGTGTGTATGTATGTATGGGGAGATTCACCATCCCTTCCAATTGTATTATGTATAAAAATATATATGCAAGGTGTATTACTGCATCCACAAAGAGTAAGAGAGCAAGGGGAAAAATATATGAAAGAAAACCTCCAACTCAATCTCTAAAGAAGACATGAAACGCCTCAGACATATAAAAGAATCTTATGCACAAATACCCTTAATGCGCAAATACTATTTTGGGTGAAGGAATACACTTTGGGTGCTTAATAATGAAGAATTATATAGAAAAGAAACACACTACTGTAGCTTTCTGTTCACTAAAGAATGAGCAAAGAGAGATCACAGCTATAGCTTTCTATTCACCAAAGAATGAGCAAAGAAACACACAGCTTGTTGTTATAATAGACAGCAAAGAGATATCTCACTAAAGAAGAAATAAATGAGAGAGAGAGACCAAGAAAATAAGATTGAAATCTTGCCAAACTGAAATCCTATTAGTTACCCACAGAGCACCACCACCATGTATTGGGAACATCTCCCCATGAATGACAAGGAGATATTTCCAATGCGTAATTGTCATGTCTTGTGGGCTCCTTCGTGAATTCAGTGTCATGCTGGTGAATCTCAGTACTGCTATTTTGTATGCTTTAGTTTGTTCAGTTATCAATATTCAAGTATTTAGTGTATTATGTATATACCCTAGTAATTGCTATGAAATTTGAATGTTAGTCTTGAGAAATATCAACTTTTTCACAAATATTATAGGTTATTAGATAGGTTGCCTAGAGGATGGATGAAGGAAAGTAACACAAACCAAAGACATGGAAAAATGTGGTTGATAAGAGTCTTAAGACTTGAGAGCACAAAAGCATGAAACATAAAAATAGAATGCTGTAAACATGGCATACTACCTAGCCTGTGCAAGTTGTGTGAGAACAAGTTTTACAACCTGTGCAATTAGCATTCCTTATGTAGAGGTGGAGAAATAAGAAGACACATGCAGCACAATTGAATGATGATTTAGGTCCTTAAAGTTTTAATCCTTATGCAGTTTGCATCTACTTAAAGATGCATGATGATTTAGGTCTAGTTTCAGGATTGTGCTGCATGTGTCTTGATGTAGGTGTGACTGATATTTTGATCAATTAGAAGAATTGTCCAAGACCTCCCTGTGAAAACAGACAATATTTGTAGGAATTTGACAAAGTATTTCTGGAAGCAGTCCTTGAAACTATTCTGATTATCAATGTAATTTTGTGGAACATGTACAGATATTCAAGCCTGTTTTGATGCTTAGTTCAGGAATTTTAGTGGAATTTTAACTTCCCTATATGTTTTGTCTTGAATATTTGTCACTTCAAAATGCATGCAAAATTTGATGGTTCAGTTCCCAAACTATTCATTCAAAACATAATCATTGTTTGGTAAATAATTTCCACATTGTTAATAAAATTTTCAAAATTCTATCAACCTTATAGCTGAGTATGTATTCACTAATTCTTATTTGTAAGTAAGTGTGTTCTTTTACAATTTACATCCAAGATATCCATTAGGCAAGTCAAGCTGCACTAAAATATATGTAATCATGCTGACCTACAATTTATGTAGCCGAACTACAATATAAAGATTTGCGATATGGATCACCAGGCATGATCCATCGGATTAGCAGAGAAGCTTCATGTTGTGAAAGAATAGTCAAAGAGCAGCTGCAATTTTCTTCTTGTTGAACACACGGTCTATGGATAGATGTTGTTTTTCCTTGAAAATAGAAAGAAAGGTGGTGGGCAGTATGAATGAGGTCAGGGAAGGCTAAGAAAAACCTGGACTTTAGAAGTGAGAAAAAGATTTGATAGATCTTGTGTTTTGTTTTCATTATTTAACAGAAGTTATGTCCCTAAATTGTGCGGAATGGAAGAATAGGACTTTTGCCGCTAACACCACTTAGGTGAGAAAAACAGATAATGATGACACTGTAGATGAGATCAAACATGAGCTGTGGTAGACAAGGTGAGGAATTTACATTTCAGGAAATTTTCTATATTAATTCAATCTTTCATGATGTATAAATATATATACAAACGTCCTAATGAAGTTCGGGTGAAGCTGGGTTATGGTGATGTTATAATATTTTAACACCTCGATTATGAGGGAGTGAAGCGGAAATTTCAATTTGACCTCATTTTTGTCATGCTACCATGGCATTTGTCCATCGACGAGAAGCATACACTCGTACTTGTGCGGGATCCTGTACTGACCTATGAAATCTTTGACCTCATTGGAAGTTAGTTCAGTCAGATCAGACTCGGACTTTTGTTTGGGCTGACATCGGGAGGTGGAGGCCCCATTATGGGAACCTCACCACTCTTAAGCCGGTGACCCTGGTGTGTCCGGAAGCACGTTGTTAAGCACTCCAGAACACTAGTTTAAACATTTATAATTTCTACCATTTCTCAAACAACTACTAACATAATAAATGGGTGAGAACGAGTCGTATCCACAGGGAAGCAAGTGAAAAATTAATATATACTTAGATCCGGACAAGAGAATGCAATCGGGAATGGTAGAAAATACGAAAATAAAATCTATTATTGCTTAAATTAAATGTTTCAAATTTAAACAAGACAATAAATAAAAATCAGAATTTAATCGAGTACGGAGAATCAACAAAGAAAATAAAAGAAATAAATAAAAAAAAATGATCCAGAATCCGAATCCGATGGCGGTAGTTGCAGATCAGCCGGATAGCTTGCAGGAACTCCTCTAGACAAGAACTGGGTGTTTGTCCTTTCTATAACCCTCAAACCCCTCGAGACACCTTATCCTTGAACCAAACAAATTTGGATATGCAAAATAGAGAAACGAACAAGAATTAAATCTAATAGATTGCATAAATAAAAATAACAAGAAAGAAAATAAAGAAAATAAAAGAATGGTTGACCAAATCTAGTGGCGGTAGTTACAGAATGGTTGAACAACTTGCAGGAACCCCTCCTGACAAGATCTGGGCGTCCTCCCCTTCTATAACCCTTGAACTCCTCAAGAAACCGTAGCTTTGTTAATTGGGTGAATTGACCAACCCCTTCTCCCGGGCCCTTGGGGTCATTTTTATAGAGAAGGGTGGATAAAACTGGGATTAGAGAGAAAAAGGGGGGCGGTAGCTGGGTTTTTGCAGAAATATGGGCATCTTAAGGTTTAGAATGAAGGGTTAGGATTATTCTAAGGTGATCCTAAGGCTGAAAAGAAAAGGAGAGGGTTACCAATATTATGTAGGGCTGAGATTTAATGGCTAAAAGTTGAATGGTGAAGATTAGAAGTTAGGTGGTTTCCTAGGTTTAGAATGCTAAAAAGAGAGTGCCCTAGAATGAATGGTGGAGATTAAAAGAGATGGAAGGTGAGGATTTAATAGTTAGAGGCGGCTAGGGTTTGTTAAGGATGAAAAGAATGAGTTAGAAGGTGCCCTAAGGTTTGCTAAGGAGAGAGGAGCATGCTAATGCAGTAGGAGGGGCGCCATTCTGGGTTTAGTAGATAGGAGGTGCCCTCCTGTTCTCAGTTTTCACAAAAACACCTCCTCTCAGCTGGACTTCACACTACTTTCCCAACAAACTGCATTTTAGCTATGTAACTTCCCCAGTTTTCCATAGAATTTGCACAGATGCCCTCAGAGGTCACAACATTGAATTTAATTGGGAAAATGACACACTTTGACTATTCTAAGGCTGAAAATATCCATGAAATGATGCCCTTAAGGCATCAAAATATAAAGTTATCACACACTTTTAGCAATGCAGTCTTAAAATTACACTGAGCATAAAGATCCTTCCCATCTCAAGATCATCCCTAATAGAATTAGTCAAGCATCCTGATTCTAGAATTCTCAAACTCTATAGAGATTGGTATTGCGCTTAAGGGGTAAAACTGTCTTACTTTGAATATTACAGAAACTTGGCTTAAAAATCTTATTTACCCTTTCATTTGTAGACTGTCTTGATAAGCTGAGATTGATTTTTAAAATCAGACATGTATTCTTCTTATCATTTTTTACAATGGATTTCTACCCTTGAACTTGCCTTAGGTGAGGAGACCCGGTTACTAAGTGTTAGGTGATTGTCTTTGGCATTCCTTTTTTTGTTTGACACGAATCTTAACACTTAACTTAGGTGAAGAGATTGGGTTACTAAGTCTAGGGTGTCCATTGACTTTCGTTCTCATTTTTTTTTTTTTTGCAACACTATTCAGGGTAGCCCACTTTTTCTAATAATTTGAAGAATTTTTGTCTAATTTCTCAATCTTTCTCTTCTTATCTTGGTAGGGGCAAATTTGGGAGTACATTCCAATTTCTAAACGGTTTCGACAATATTCAAATGAGACCAATTTTGACTCCTATCACTTGCTAACAATTTCTACGAAATTCGATTTTCTTTTATCAATTTCCTCAGCCTCTTCTATTTGGGAATCTCTTTTAATGAAAAAATTTTTCAGTTAAATTTTAATTTTGCATATTTAAAGGCTTAGCTTGTCTTTTGTTTTCATTTTTTTTCATTCTTCTCTCTCTCTTTCCTCACCCCCCAACTTAAATGCCATTCTCCTCATTGGCATAACTAGACTAATGCATAAAGGATTTGGGCCAAAGGGAACAATGAATAGGGTTTTCCTGAGGGGTTCAAGGTCTGCCACCTGATCTCGAATCAAGAAAAGAAACAACAATTCTAACACTATAGACAAAAATCAACTGAAAACTACGTTGGGTTGCCTCCCAACCAGTGATAAGTTTAACGTCTTCAGCCAAACACATTTACACACTTCTTCCATCTATACTCTCCGACTCACTTTCATCTTCATACAAACAGGATTCAGACTGGGCTAACCAAGGGGCAGATAGGGCATTTAAAAGATCATCAACTACATCTATCTTGCACTCATATTCTCCTAGATTTGGATACTTAAAGGAATTGAAAACATTTAACTGGACTTTCTGCTCCCCTAATGAAATGTCCATTTCTCTCGATTTATAGTTTGTATTAGCCGTTGCTAGAAACAGACATCTTAAGATTATCAGGATATGGTTCAGTTCTTCGGTTGGGGTCATGTCTAGGACAATAAAATCCACTAGGAAGTGACAACCCTCTACCCTAACAATGACGTCTTCAATAACACTTCAAGGAGTCTTAACTGACCAATCAGCGAGTTGCACAATTATCGGGGTAGGTTTTAACTCGCCCATCCCGAACCTATCATAAATGGATGGAAGAAGATTTATATTGGCCCCAAGATCCAATAGGGCCCGATCGAAGGTGATTCCAAAGATGACACAACTTATGAGAGGAGCATCAGGGTCTTTCATTTTTCAGGGAAGTTGGTTCAGGAGAGTTGCACTAACATCTGCCAAGAGCATCATTTTTCGGGGAAGTTGGTTTAGGAGAGTTGCACTAACTCTTTCAAGAAGTTGGCATAAGCCGGGACATGTTAGACTACGTCAAGGAGAGGGAAGTTAATATGGACTTCCCTACTCTCCTCGTTGCGAGTCCTTTTCTTCTTTCACACCATCCCGACTGTGAGTGCGGTTGGAAAGGGAACTATAGGTTGGTTCACTAAAGGTTTTTCTTCTACAGTTTCATTTCCTTCTTCTTCTACCCCCAACTTAGGGTCTTCCTTCTCCTTTTCTTCTTCATTAACTCTCTTTTTCTCACACGAGTCTTCTAACATCCTCCTACTCCTTAAGATTGTAACAGCTTTGGCATTTTTTGGTTGAGGGTTCTTAGGAGGTTGTTGAATTTTTTGTAGAGGAAAACTCGATGAATGATTTCTAGGAGTCACAACCGGTTGACTCGGTATTTGCCCTACTTCTCTCCTCACCTTGACTTCAGCTATCCGTCCTATTTGACTCTCTAATATATCAATGGACTGTTGTTGATTTAGGATTGGCTGCTGAAGTTGCATGAATTGATCATCTACTGTATGCGTTTGAGGAGATTGGGGATAAGCTTGATACGGTTGGACTGGTTGGTTCTTAGGGTACAACTGTTGGAATGAACTCTGTACTTGTGGCCTCTGAAATTGCTAGGCCATGGAGTTAGATGGGTGGTATTGCTGGGACTGTGTATAGGTTTGACATGGTTGAGCCAGCTGAGTCTCAGGGTAATCATTGTACTCCTAGTGGGTTTGGGCTTTAGACCATTGGGAGTGCCTCTCTAGCAAGGGGGTTTCTTAGTTTTGGGCCCTATAAGTGAAGTTGGGTTGATTTTCCCTCCTAGAGTTGTATGGGCTAAAGAATGGGTTAGCATTGGGTTGGAAAGATCTATTGGTCGCATGTACATGGTTTGGAATGACTGGTTGACATGGGCCCGCCGCAGGGCACTAGCTAACATGATGGGTCGGGCTTGTATTGATGGAACATGATGGATAGGCTGACAAGGTTGGGTATGGGACACTTTGTAGACGATATGCAAGGACTTGATCAATTCTATGGGCTATCCCATTAATCTTGTCTAGTTGTTGAGACACATGGTTCTAATCTATTTGTGGCTCAGGATGGAAGTAGTTTCTCATTCCACACACTCCGGCCATGGAATTCATTTTCTCTTATTTTGTTTTAACCCCCTTTTTCTTCTTCTTTCTTTTTGAAATTTAAAATTTAAATTTTGAATTTTAATTTCAAATTTAGATTTTGAAATTTAAATTCTACAATTTAAACTCAAAATTAATTTTTATTTTTTTATTTTTTATTTTGATTTTTATTTATTTACATTTTTTATTTTTGATTTTCTATTTTTTTGAAATTTAAATTGAAATTCGGATTTTGAAGTTTAAATTCAAATTTGAATTTTTAATTTTTTTTTAAATGCAAGTAAATCAACTACACAACCTAGGGCTGACCTAGGGTTTCCTAAACTAGTGGTTCAACCAATGTGAATCCTCTTAGGTTCACTTGGAATTACACCACTTCCTTTGGTTAGACAAGTAAGAGGTGGAGATGTGGGAGGCTCCCCTTGCTCTCGCAAGGACCTAATTAAGTAACCACAAAACCCGCTTAGGCGTAGCCGTTTAACCTCTTTCCTTAGACACCAACCGCCTGTTATGGAAAGTAATCGCAAGCTTCCCTAAAATTCAGCACACCTTTGAACCAAGAGTGAGGCTTACCGAAAGGATCTTGCTATCCAAATTTTAAATTACGGTTTAGGGTAAACATCATGTGAAGGGTGGTGATTTTTAAGCCAAGGAATGTGACGAAATCCCCACTTTATCTTATTTAAGTTGGATTGCCTTTAAATGAATTAACGGAAAGAAAACAAAATAAACAAAGCAAATGCAACTAATTACAATGCATGAACAATTGTTTCTAATATGCAATTCAGAAATATAACATAAAATAATAAAATAAACTAAGCACAAGAAACAAAAAAAAAAGAAAACCTAGCACATTCACATGTACAAAATAATTTCAGCAATTAAATAAACCTATATGATGCATGCTCTAGAATATGAAACCCTAAATGTTGGCATGCAAATGCAAAACTTTTAAAAAATTAATTATTATTTTTTTATATTTTATATTTTATTTCTAATTTTTTTTAATTTTTATTTTTTTTGAAATTTGAAATTTGAAATTTAAATTTTAAAATTTGAAATTCAAATTCAAATTCAAATTTGAATTAAAATTTGGAATTTAAATTCAAATTCAAAATTTTGGAAATTTCCTAGTTAACAATTAATTATTTAATTAAATAACTAAAAAAGGAAATTAAATAAGGCAACAACTAATTATAACAAACAGAAAATAAAAGAAATAATTATGCTAAAAAAATTAACTACTACCAAAATAAATTCTAACAAGAAAATTTCTATTCTAAAAATTAAAGCAAAAATAAAATAAACAAAAGAAAATTATGTGGTAATAAATAAAATAAAATAAAATAAACAATTTTTTTGTTTTCTATCTGAAATAAAAGAAAAACACAAACCTAATAAGATAGAAATTTGTACAAGAAATTAAAATAAAGAATGAAAAATAGATCTAGAAACAAAATGGAAGAAAAATAATATTAAAAAAATTAATTAAAAATTCAAAAATCACTATTCTACCAAAAAAGAGTTCAAAAAGTAAAATCAAAAAAATCAAAAATAAAATGGGACGACAACACCTAAAACACAATCCAATTTCTCTTCTCTTCTCTTCTCTCCTGTAGTCCCGCAACGCTCTAGTACCCCACCTTTCGCTATTACGTCCTGCAAAATCAAAGAGAAACAAGAATTAAATTGAGATAACGGATCAAGTAATCAAACGAAAAAAAAAATAATGAAACATATCCGAACAAAGTAAATAAATTTTTTTTTCCATGCTTCCTCGACAATGGCGCCAAAAACTTGGTATGTCCGGAAGCACATCGTTAAACACTCTGGAACACCAATTTAAACATTCATAATTTTTATCGTTTCTCAAACAACTACTGATGTAGTAAATGGGTGAGAACGGGTCATATCCATAGGGAAGCAAGTGAAAAATTAATATATACTTAGTTCCGGACAAGAGAATGCAATCGAGAACAGCAGAAAATATGAAAATAAAATCTATTATTGCTAAAATTAAATGTTTCAAATTTAAACAAGACAATAAATAAAAATCATAATTTAATAAAGTATGGGAACCAACAAAGGAAACAAAAGAAATAAATAAAAAAAATGATCCAGAATCCAGATCCTATGGCAGAAGCTGCAGATCGGCCGGACAACATATAAGAACCCCTCCTAACAAGAACCGGGCATCCGTCCTTTCTATAACCCTCAAACCCCTCGAAACACTTTTAACTTCAACCGAACGAATTCAGATCTGCAAAATAGAGAAACATACAGGAATTAAATCCAAAAGATTGCATAAATAAAAATAACGGAAAAGAAAATAAAGAAAAGAAAAGAATGGTTGATCAGATTTAGTGGCGGTAGTTGTAGAGTGGTTGAACAGCTTACAGGAACCCCTCCTGACAAGATCCGGGTGTCCTCCCCTTATACAACCCTTGAACTCCTCAAGAAACCTTAGCCTTGTTAACTAGGTGAATTGACCAACCCCTTCTCCAGGGCCCTTAGGGTCCATTTTATACAAAAGGGTGGAGAAAACTGGGATTAGAGAGAAAGAGGGGGGGCGGCAATTGGGTTTTTGCATAAATAATGGCATCCTAGGGTTTAGAATAAAGGGTTAGGATTATTCTAAGGTGATCTTAAGACTGAAAAGAAAAGGAGAGGGTGGCCAATATTTTGTAGGGCTGAGATTTAATGGCTAAAAGTTGAATGGTGAAGATTAGAAGTTAGGTGGCTCCCTAGGGTTAGAATGCTAAAAAAAGAGTGTCCTATAATGAATGGTGTAGATTAGAAGGGATGGAAGGTGGGGATTTAGTAGTTAGGGGCGGCTAGGGTTTGTTAAGGATGAAAAGATTGAGTTAGAAGGCGCCCTAGGGTTTGCTAAGGAGTGGGGAGCATGATAATACAGTAGGAGGGGCGCCATTCTAGGTTTAGCAGATAGGAGGCGCCCTCTTGTTCTCAGTTTTTCACAAAAACACTCCCTCTCTCAGTTGGACTTCACACCAGCTTCCCAAAAACTACATTTTAGCTATGTAAGTTTACCAGTTTTTCATAGAAGTTGTGCAAAGACCCTCAGAGGTCACAACAGTGAATTTAATTGGGAAAAGGGCACACTGTGACTATTTTAAGGCTGAAAATACCCATGAAATGATGCCCTTAAGAAATCAAAATACAGAGTTATCAGACCCCCCTTCAGACTCACTACTAGACATTAAAATAAAAGGAAGGAAACTTACCAAGAACATTTAAGAACAACTGACCTCGCAAAACTTCACCGACCATATCGAGATAACCGAGCTCCCTGTCGCATAGCTCTTGCTCAAGACAAAACAAATGGACCCCCCAGGGTCAACTAATTATTGTCGGAGGGTCCAACCAGTTAACGGCTACAATTGACTTAATCCAACAACTCAGATCGGTGCATCATTTCATATTTTGAGAAACTGAACGCAGTTAAGTGTCCTTTTACATCCACTATAGCATAATGTGAAGTTGCATCCGCACGTATCCGCACACAACCTATTAGAAAATCCTATTTAGAAGATACTATCCGACCTGGGCCACCGCACTAAGGAAGATAACACGTGAATAAATAGACATACTTTGCATCAACTTACTCCCTTCGCTTGAGCTTGGGGGTGAGGGGCAGTTGATGATGGGCAAAACTGGCACGGTAGTTATCCAATGCCACATGGACATCTAATGTCACCTTACACTTGAAGGAACTTCATGTTAGAATTTGCCCACGAATAGGAGGGACTTGTGTCATACCAAGACCCCGAGCAAAGGCCGACCATGACTTTGGTCATCACCTCGGGGTATAGATACAGCCCAAACTCCAGATCAGTTCTATGACCTCATAAAAGTCGATTTGCATCATCCGCTTGTGGAGTACTTTACAAAGCATTTAATGCCTCCAAAATCCTCAGGAGACATGTCACCCACTTGACGGTAATAGTGGAAGTCTCCCCACGAGTGGTCTATTTGGCAAATGCTCTCAAGGATCCCTGAGATCCCAGTGGTCGAGGTCTGTTACCCCTGAAAATCTCGGGCTCTCTAATCACCTCAGTATTAACTTGATCATCAGAGCTTCCACGCTTGCACTCTAATACTATCACCTTTGTAAGTTTAGGTAAAACATTTGCATCCAGTTCGACTTTCCAGCGCAGGTTGAGCAACATCACTTGGGCACCAACATTTGATAAAAAATTGGGAAGATGACGACCCAATTAGTGCAAAACAGGGTTTTTAAAAAATTCAGATCATTAGATGGATTGCGTGAAATTAGTGCTAACGGTTTATTTTCTTGGTTGATATTTAAATCTTTTACCCTATTTTGTACTACACTATGGTTTATATTCTTGTTTGATATATATCATCTTGCAGATTAAAGAGAATTTCTATTTAGTATCATCATTTCTAGATCTCAGATTGGAGTGTTCCTCAAGGATGCCTTCCAATTAGGGGTGTCAATGGACCGGTTTAGGGTTGGACTCCGTCCAAGTCAAAATCCATTTGGATGGACCAATAGGACATGTTGAATTTGAACGGATTGGATGGACCAATATGACATATTGGATTGGATCTGGTCCGTCCATAATGAACTTATTTTGAATTGAGCCAATATCTAGTCCATTGATAGACGATAATAATTAACATAGGTATCAATGGGCCAGATTTGAGTTGAAACCAATCTAAATTAACAAGAATTTGAACAGATTGGACAGTATGTGGACCAGTCTAAAGTGGTCCAAAATATTCACTGGACTGGATTGGACCAAGTCCATTTGTAATGAACTCACATTGGACTGAACTGGATTGGACCAAATTTAGACCAATTGACACCACTACTTTCAACCCTTACTCCATGAAGGGCAGCATAGACACCGGGAGAGTAAGGGAAACAAAGTACACACCACCAGCAGTGAGGGAAACCAAGTCGTAGATTGTCTTAAAAATAAGTACTTATTTTTAAGCTTTCAAATTAAAATAAATAGCCTATTTGATTTGAAAGACAATAAAGAAAAAGGAAGAGAGAAATAGGGAAACTTGTTCAAAACAATACACTTGTGAAGTTAGATAAAAATTCCCCCCATTCCAGGAAGGACGCAGGCATCCTTCCAAGCAACTTCACTTAAGCCATCCTCGCGTTGACTGACGACTATTCTAGGCGTTTTTGCTAGCAAATCCCCGTAGAATGTTGTTTCTTGGTAGCTTGTTCCCATTGGAAGGTTTCTGCAATTGGAATAGAGTGCGTGCTTTGTTAAGTTTCCCCTGCTTGTTACTAGGCAAACTTCCTAGCAATTTCACTGTAGCTACCGATAAAGGTTGGAAGGTATGGGCTATCCGCATGTTAAGTTTTAACAACTTTTCCTACCGTGCTGAGAGAGAGAATGGATCATAGTAGCAGCCGTGGATGGATATTAATATTCTTGGTTCTTAGAAATATTGTATATATAGTTTCCAGTTTTCTAGCTATTTTATTATGGGGCCGGTGGGATGCACAAGTTTTATTAAAAAAATTGAGATGAAGCTTTTTAACATTCTTAGTTTCAACTCTCAACTACCAACTGATCTGCCATCAGGTTTGGGGGCCTAAGGGGATGGGAGATGGGCTACCCCCGACCGGTCTAACCAGTGGTCTGGTTGGCACAATTTCCGGTTTAGGTAAACATCTAATACTTGTGCTTCTTTTTTAATGTTCACGGGACTATACAATTAGGGGTAGCCCATTCCCTAAATAGGGATGTAAATGGTATTTTTTTTTGTGTAGTGAATGGTATCGAATTATTCGAATGAATTCGATCTATTATCTATAATTGGATTGAATATGAATCCACTTCTATTATCTATCGCCAGGTCGGGGCGAAGATGAACTACGAGCTGGGACTCCAAATTATTGCCTATGTGGCGTCTGGGTGTCGTCCAACTGTTTCGGGATTCCATATGTCACAATGTCACCGTAGGGCCAAATCCATTCCTTTTGGCCCGGAATGACTAATTCGATAAGCTTGTAGGCATAAGCATTGCTCAAATTTGCTTCGTAGGTCGAAAGAGTCCAAGTGTTTGCAGCCTTACATAGGACCTCACTGTCTTGATTATCGGGGCAAGAGTGTGAATTCATCCACTCGAGGAGAGGTAGAGCAGGTACCCCGAGGACATCTACCTCGTCAAGGGGTTCTGCAATCTGACCATTACCTCAAGAGCGAAGTTTATCATGCCATCCTCAATAGGGGGTTGTGACTACTTTATCAGGTCGCTCCACCTAAGTAGACTTCGACGCAGTGTTTCTCAAGCTGGTTCTCAAAAGAGTAGCCAATGAGTTCGATGTGGAGCTAGGAACCAAGGTGGAGGTCAACTGTGAAGAGATCGACCAAGTTTGCGTCCATCATGATGCTGAAAGCGAAATAGTCATTCCTTTGCTTTTCTTTCTTGTGCCGAATCAATCTTCCTTCCATCGTTTCTTTTTCTCTCTTTTTTCTCCAAAAAATTTTCTAAGTGTGGATTCACCCGAGGTGCCGAACTGAATGCAAACTGATGAGGCTAAATGCGAACTGCTTTTTTTTATTTTGCCCATGTCGAAGAAACGACTAGGTATATGTCCGAGATGACGTGGATAAGTGTGGATTACTAATGAAGTGCTAGGCTGACGAGCTCGACTCTAATAGGAATAACCTGATCTCAAAGTACGCCGAAGTAAATAGACATTGTAGGGTATGTGCCCGTCCTACCTGCGCACAAGCTACTTTTTTATTGGCCCATGCCGAAGAGGCGATTAGGTCTCATGTGGTGCCGAGATCTTTTATCAGCTCGACACCTTAGCCCTTGGGCTCTAGGAGCGACTTGCGGTTCACTCTCCTGTATTTATCCAATGTGCGACCTGACCTTTCCGCCTAAGCGGGTGGTCATTCTGTAGTAACTTCTCATATGGTTGCTTCTGCCAAGGTCTTTTATCAGCTCGACACCTTAGCCCTTGGGCTCTGGGAGCGACTTGCGGTTCACTCTCCTGTATTTATCCAATGTGCGACCTGACCTTTCCGCCTAAGCAGGTGGTCATTCTGTAGTAACTTCTCATATGGTTTCTTTTGCCAAGGTCTTTTATCAGCTTGGCACCTTAGCCCTTGGGCTCTGGGAGCGACTTACGGTCCACTCTCCTTATCCTTATTTAGCTAATGTGCAGCTTGACCTTTCCGCCTAAGCGGGTTGCTTCTGCGTCATCCCATGGGATTATCTTCTTGGGTGAGTGCTTGCGAAACCATAACATACATGTTCTGTCCCCCTTGCGAGGGCATAATGTTGTTGCCAGTGTGAGTCGGCAGTTCAAGGCCACGGCTGCACTGCATCAGCCTCGTTAGTGACGCCGGTCATCCACTCCTACAAGAAGCAACTAGGAGCTCGACTTGCGGGGGCGGCACTACTGACTTTAGGTCGCCAGTTCGCACGGGAGCCTTGGAAGGCTCGACCTGCAAGGACGTCCATGCAGTCCGTTGGCCGTCGACTCTTGCGAGAGCCACGAAGAGCCTGACTTGTAGAGAAGACCTCGCGAAATGGAGCTAATGAGGTCTCGTCCTGGCTGATTGCTATTGAGGATGAGTTGAGGTCGTTTTTCTACTATCTACATCGGGCTTCTCCCATACTCAGATATGGAAATTCATGCTTCTTCTCATAGAACTGCTATGCTTCAATCCCGGCAGGAACTACTGATGGCTCAACCGCGGGGAGAGGGGCGCTCACATGTGGTAGCGGGGTATTTATCTGGAGCACTGGGGATGTTGAGTTTCGGCCTGAACTTGTCTGATTTGTCATAGGGGAGTTCTCTAGGTTCATCATAGAGAACCTAGATTTGGATACTTAAAGGCGTTCACACGTTGGGTTGCCTCCCAACCAATGCTAAGTTTAACGTCTTCAGCCGGACACATTTACGCATTTCTTCCGTCTATACTCTCCGACTCACTTTCATCTTCACACAAACAGGGTTCAGATTGGGCTAACCAAGGGGCAGACAAGGCATTTAAAAGATCATCAAGTACATCTATCTTGCAGTCAACTTCCCCTAGATTTGGATACTTAAAGGCACTGAAAACATTTAACTGGATTTTCTGCTCCCCAAATGAAATGTCCATTTCTCCCGATTTGCAGTTTGTATTAGCCATTGCTAGAAACAGACATCTTAAGATTATCAGGATATGGTTCAGTTCCTCGGTTGGGATCATGTTTAGGACAATAAAATCCACTAGGAAGTGACAATCCTCTACCCTAACAATGACATCCTCAATAACATTTCGAGGAGTCTTGACTGACTAATCAGTGATTTGCACAATTATCGGGGTAGGTTTTAACTTGTCGATCCTGAACCTGTCATAAATGGATGGAAGTAGATTTGTATTGGCCCCAAGATCCAATAGGGCCCGATCGAAGGTGATTCCAGAGATGACACAACTTATGAGAGGAGCATCAAGGTCTTTCATTTTTCGGGGAAGTTAGTTTTGGAGAGTTGCACTAACATCTGCCAAGAGCATCATTTTTTGTGAGGCCGATCGTGGCTCCATCATTTGAGTACATAGATCTTTCAAGAACTTAGCATAAGCCGGGACATGTTGGATCGCGTCGAGGAGAGGAAAGTTAACATGGACTTCCCTGCTTTCCTCGTTGCGAGTCTCTTTCTTCTTTCGCATCGGCCCGATTGTGAGTGCGGTTGGAAAGGGAAGTACAGGTTGGTTCACTATAGGTTTTTCTTCTAAAGTTTCGTTTCCTTCTTCTTCTCCCCCCAACTTTAGGATCTTCCTGCTCCTTTTCTTCTTCATGAACTCTCTTTTTCTCACACGGGTCCTCTAACATCCTCCCACTCCTTAAGATTGTAACAGCTTTGGCATTTTCAGGCTGAGGGTTCTTAGGAGGTTGTTGAATTTGTTGTGGAGGAAAACCTAGTGGATGATTTCTAGGAGTCACAACCGGTTGACTTGGTATTTGCCCTACTTCTATGCTCACCTTGGCTTCAGCTAGCCATCCTATCTGGTTCTCTAATCTATCGATGGACTGCTACCGATTTAGGATTGGCTGCTGAAGTTTCATGAATTGATTATCTACTGTATGGGTCTGAGAGAAGTTGGGGATAAGCCTGACACGGACTGATTGGTTCCTAGGGTATACCTGCTGGAATGAACTTTATACTTGTGGCCTCTGAAATTGCTAGGGCATAGAGTTAGATGGGTGGTATTGTTGAGATTGTGTGTAGGTTTGACATGGTTGAGCCAGTTGAGTCTCAAGGTAATCATTGTACTCCTAGTGGGGTTAGGCTTCAAACCATTGGGAGTGCCTCTCTTTCTCTTGCAGGGGGGTTTCTTGGTTTTGGTTCCTATAGTGAAGTTGGGCTGATTTTCCCTCCCAGGATTGTATGGGCTAAAGAATGGGTTAGCATTGGGTTGGAAAGATCTATTGGTCACATGTACTTGGTTTGGAATGACTAGTTGACATGGGCCCGCCGCAGAGCACTAGGTAACATGATGGGCCGGGTTTGCATAGAATGAACATGATGGATAGGCTGACAAGGTTGGGTATGGGCCACTTTGTTGATGATATGTAAGGACTTGGTCAATTCTGTTGGCCATCCCATTAATCTTGTCTAGTTGTTGAGACACATGGTTCCAATCTATTTGTGGTTCAGGTTGGAAGTAGTTTCTCATTCCACACACTTCGACCATTGAATTCATTTTCTCTTATTTTGTTTTAACCCCCTTTTTCTTCTTCTTTATTTTTGAAATTTGAAATTTAAATTTTGAATTTTAATTTCAAATTTAGATTTTGAAATTTAAATTCTGCAATTTGAACTCAAATTTAATTTTTAATTATTTTTTTAATTAATTAATTAATTTATTTTATTTTTGATTTTCTTTTTTTTTTGAAATTTAAATTCAAATTCAGATTTTGAAAATTAAATTCAAATTTGAATTTTTAATTTTTTTTAAAATGCTAGCAAATCAACCACACGACCTAGGGCTGACATAGGGCTAACCTAGGGTTTCCTAAACTAGTGGTTCAACCAATGTGAATTCTCTTAGTTCACTTGGAATTACACCACTTCCTTTGGTTAGCTAAGTAAGAGGTGGGGATGTGGGAATCTCCCTTTGCTCTCGCAAGGACCTAATTAAGTAGCCACAAAACCCGCTTAGGCGTAGCCGTTTAACCTCTTCCCTTAGACATCAACTACCGGTTATGGAAAGTAATCGCAAGTTTCCCTAAAATTCAACACACCTTTGAACCAAGTGTGAGGCTTACCAAAAGGATCTTGCTATTCAAATTTTAAATTAGGGTTTAGGGTAAACCGCACGTGAAGGGTGGTGATTTTTGGGCCAAGGAAGGCTGATGAAATCCATACCTTATATCTTATTTAAGTTGGATTGCCCTTAAATGGATTAACGGAAAGAAAATAAAATAAATAAAGCAAATGCAACTAATTACAATGCATGAACAATTATTTCTAATATGCAATTCAGCAATATAACATAAAATAATAAAATAAACTAAGCACAAGAAACAATAAAAAGAAAAACTAGCACATTCACAAGTAACAAAATAATTTCAGCAATTAAATAAACCTACACGATGCATTCTCTAGAATACGAAACCCTAAATGTTGGGATGCAAATGCAAAACTTTTAAAATATTAATTATTATTTTTTTATACTTTTATATTTTATTTTTAATTTTTTTAATTTTTAATTTTTTTTGAAATTTAAATTTTGAAATTTGAAATTCAAATTCAAATTCAAATTTGAATTCGAATTTGGAATTTAAATTCAAATTCAAAAATTTGGACAATTTCCTAGTTAACAATTAATTAATTAACTAAAAAAAGGAAATTAAATAAGGCAACGACTAATTATAACAAATAGAAAATAAAAGAAATAATTATGCTAAAAAAATTAACTACTACCAAAATAAATTCTAACAAGAAAATTGTTATTCTAAAAATTAAACCGAAAATAAAATAAACAAAAGAAAATTATGCGGAAATAAATAAAATAAAATAAAATAGACAATTTTTTTTATTTTTTATCTCAAATAAAAGAAAAACACAAACCTAATAAGACAGAAATTTTTACAAGAAATTAAAATAAAGAATGAAAAATAGATCTAGAAACAAAACAGAAGAAAAATAATATTAAAAAAATAAATCAGATCTAAAAAAATTAACTAAAAATTTGAAAATCACTACTCTACCAAAAAAAGAGTTCAAAAATAAAACAAAACAATCAAAAATAAAATGGACGACTACACCTAAAACGCAATCCAATTTCTCTTCTCTTCTCTTCTCTCATACAGTCCCACAATGCTCCATTACCCCACCTTTTGCTATTACGTCCTGCAAAATCAAAGAGAAATAAGAATTAAACTGAGATAACAGATCAAGTAATTAGACGGAAATAAAAAAAAATAATGCAACATATCCGGACAAAGTAAATAAAAATTTTTCTCCATGCTTCCCGGCAATGGCGCCAAAAACTTGGTGTGTCTGGAAGCACGTTGTTAAACACTTTGGAACACCAGTTTAAACATTTACAATTTTTATCGTTTCTCAAACAATTACTTACGTAGTAAATGGGTGAGAACGGGTCGTATCCATAGGGAAGCAAGTGAAAAATTAATATATACTTAGATCCGGACAAGAGAATGCAATTGGGAATGGCAGAAAATATGAAAATAAAACCTATTATTGCTGAAATTAAATGTTTCAAATTTAAAAAAGACAAAAAAAAAAAATAGAATTTAATAAAGTATGAGAATCAACAAAGGAAATAAAAGAAATAAATAAAAAAATGATCCAGAATCTGGATCCTATGGCGGTAGTTGTAGATCGGCCGGACAGCTTCTAGGAACTCCTCTTGACAAGAACCGGGCGTTCGTCCTTTATACAACCCTTAAACCCCTCGAGACACTTTAGCTTTCAACTGAACGTATTCAGATCTGCAAAACAAAGAAACAGACATGAATTAAATCTAAAGTATTGCATAAATAAAAACAACGGAAAAGAAAATAAAGAAAAGAAAAGAATGGTTGATCAGATTCAGTGGCGGTAGTTGCAGAATGGTTGAACAGCTTGTAGGAACCCCTCGTGACAAGATCTGGGCATCCTCCCCTTATACAACCCTTGAACTCCTCAAGAAACCTTAGCCTTGTTAACTGGGTGAATTGACCAACCCCTTCTTCAGGGCCCTTGGAGTCATTTTTATTGAGAATGGTGGATAAAACTGGAATTAGAGAGAAAGAGGTGGGCGGCAGGTGGGTTTTTGTAGAAATATGGGCATCCTAGGGTTTAGAATGAAGGGTTAGGATTATTCTAAGGTGATCCTAAGGCTGAAAAGAAAATGAGAGGGTGGTCAATATTATGTAGGGCTGAGATTTAATGGCTAAAAGTTAAATGGTGAAGATTAGAACTCAGGTGACTCCCTAGGGTTAGAAAGCTGAAAAAAAGAGTGCCCTAAAATGAATGGTGGATATTAAAAGGGATGGAAAGTGAGGATTTAGCAGTTAGGGGAGGATAGAGTTTCTGAAGTATGAAAATAATGAGTTAGAAGGCGCCCTAGGGTTTGTTAAGGAGTGAGGAGCATGCTAATACAGCAAGAGGGGCGCCATTTTGGGTTTAGTAGATAAGAGGCACCCTCTTGTTCTTAGTTTTTCACAAAAACACCCCTCTCTTAGTTGGACTTCACACCAGCTTTCCAAAAACTATATTTCAGCTATGTAACTTCCCCAGTTTTCCACAGAATTGTACAGAGACCCTCAGAGGTCACAACATTGAATTTAAATGGGAAAATGACACACTTTGACTATTTTAAGGCAGAAAATACCCATGAAATAATATCCTTAAGACATCAAAATACAGAGTTATCAGACCCCCTTCAAACTCACTACTAGACATTGAAATGAAAGGAAGGAAACTTACCAAGAACATTTAAGAACAACTGACCTCGCAAAACTTCACCGACCATATCGAGATAACCGAGCTCCTTGCCGCATAGCTCTTTCTCAAGACAAAACAAATGGACCCCCCAGGGTCAACTAATTATAGTCGGAGGGTCCAGCCAGTTAACGGCTAAAATTGACTTAATCCAACAACTCACATCGATGCATCATTTCATATCCTAAGAAACTGAACGCAGTTATGTGTCCTTTTGACATCCACTATAGCATAATGTGAGGGGCAGCATAGACACCGGGAGAGTAAGGGAAACAGTACACACCACCAGCAGTGAGGGAAATCAAGTCGTAGTTGAGGACGAGAGAGCATCACACCAGGATGGGATGAACATGTAGGTATTGTCTTAAAAATAAGTGCTTATTTTTAAGCTTTCAAATTAAAACAAATAGCCTATTTGATTTCAAAGAGAATGTAGAAAAAGGAAGAGAGAAATAGGGAAACTTGTTCAAAACAATACACTTTGAAGTTAGAAAAAAATTGCCCCCATTCCAGGAAGGACGCAAGCATCCTCCCAAGCAGCTTCACTTAAACCATTCTCGCGTTGACTGACTATTCTAGGCGTTTTTGCTAGTAAATCCCCGTAGAATGTTGTTTCTTGGTAGCTTCTTCCCATTGGAAGGTTTCTGCAATTGGAATAGAGTGCGTGCTTGTTAAGTTTCCTCTGCTTATTACTAGGCAAACTTCCTAGCAATTTCACTGTAGCTGCTGATCAGATCTTGATATATAAAGGTTGGAAGGTATGGGCTATCCGCATGTTACGTTTTAACAACTTTTCATACCGTGCTGTGCTGAGAGAGAGAGAGAGAATGGATCATAGTAGCAGCGGTGGATGGATATTGATATTCTTGGTTCTTAGAAATTTTGTATATATAGTTTCCAGTTTTTTAGCTATTTTATTAATGGGGCCGGTGGGATGCACAAGTTTTGTTAAAAGTATTGAGATGAAGCTTTTTAACATTCTTAGTTTCAACTTTCAACTACCAACTGATCTGCCACCAGGATTGGGGGCTTAAGGGAATGGGAGATGGGCTACCCCCGATCGGTCTAACCAGTCGTCTGGCTGGCACAATTTCCGGTTTAGGTAAACATCTAATACTTGTTAATGCTCATGGGACTATACAATTAGGGGTAGCCCATTCCCTAAATAGGGATGTAAATGGTATTTTTTTTATGTAGTGATTGGTATCGAATTATTTGAATGAATTCGATCTATTATCTATAATTGGATTGAATATGGATCCACTTCTATGTGATCCTACTCTTTTTTTTGGACGCCTCTATGTGATCCTACTCGATTGATATAATTGTTCATATATACATAAAAGCTTGCATTGTATCTATTAGTAGACTTGATTTTAATGTTGTGTTTCTTACTGATTTTCATCGGCTCATTTTTTTATAAGTAGCTTTAAATTAATTTTGTTTATAAAATATACCATCTAAGTCATTTTGAGTTTATTTTATTAGCAATGTATAATATTTTGATATTTATAATTTAACTTATTTTATCTTATTCAATACCCAATTGCAATCCGTTCAGTTTGAATCCAACATAAATCTGATGGATAAAAGATCCTATTCAAACTCAAATATAAATTAATCAAATTTGGATATGCTATATTTGATCTGATTCCATTTATATGCATCCCTATCCCTAAACCCATAACCCCCCTCCCCACCTTAGTGATGAAAGCTTGATAGTATCCCAAGTTTTTGCTACAACCAGATAGAGACCACTGACAAGCTAGTTGGCACCTTTAAATATAATCAATTATATAACAAAGAAAAAGAAACAACTGTTAGACTTGGATTGTCAATTTACTGAATTATCATGTTTTTTTAATATATAGGATGGTTTCCATAATTAGGAATGGCAATAGGGTGGGGATCATATTCCTTGTCCTCGACCCTGATTATAAAATAAATTCTCGTTCTAAACCTTGATCCTCGTCGGGGTTAAAAGTTGTCCTCCATCCCTGATTCTCAATAGAGTCAGGTTCCTTGCAGGGACCCAAATCCTTGAATTTTTTTAATTTATAACTTTTTTTAAAAAATAAATTTATTAAAAATAAAAGAAAATTTTAAAATTTGAAATATATTTTGATATTCTTATAATATAAACTAATATCATATATATAAATATAAATATATATTTAATATGAATAACATTTGATATATATATATAGAGAGAAAGAGAGAGGGATGGAAAAAATTGCCATCCTACGATTAATGTATCCAAATATAAAAGCAGTTCACTTGGATTTATGAATATCGCGGACTTGTCTATATTTCACTGGAGGCAAGGGATTGATGGCAGATGTACTCTCCATGTGCCCTAATTTACTTTCCATGATTAGTGTGCACATGTTTCATTGGGAGTTGCAAGGGAGTGCTGCAATGCCACGACCACATGTGAACTTCTAACTCAAAAGCAAGGCTGATCCCTTCCACAGTCATTACAGTAAGGCATAACATTTTGGATATGTAACATAATTAATAAATGTAAAAGAAATGGTAGAGGTTTCTAAAACATAAATTTAAGAAATTGTAAAAGCCATGATAATTAGGGGTGCTTACGGTTCGGTTGGCTTTCTTTTAACCAAATTAATATTATCGATTTTTAGAAATTGGTAATCGAAATTGAACCAAAACCAATCAGTTGACTGGTTCGGTTAATCATCAGTCTGATTCCTTGGTTTTTCAGTTTTTTTATTTTTATAATATATATTATAAAAATATATATAAATATATAATACAAAATTATAAATATGTATAAAATATTATATTATAAATAATAAATAATATATCATATATTATAAATATATATTTATATATATAATACATATTTATAAATTTATAATATATAAAAATATTAAATATATAATATACATAAATATATGAAATATATAGAAATATATGTATACCAGTAGATTCGGTTAATTGGTTTTCTATATTGGTTAATCAAAACCGACTCAAACAGTTCGATTAACCGATTTTACGGTTCGATTTCAGTTGGTTCAATTTTTTGATATTTTTTGCTCACTCATAATTATAACTTCGAAAAAAGTCTCTATTCGCTTGCTTTTAGAGGCTCAGACCCCTCAACTATCAGTCTAAACACAAAAGGTTCCTCCAATGAGGGCTTTAGGGATTTCATGCGGAGCACCCACCCACACTAGCATCCTCACCGCCTCTAAATCCTCCCACCGAAGATTCCACTTTGCAACTCCGGTGAAACCACCGGAAACATTCCCCACCTTTCTAAATGCCTCCAAACACCAGGCGTGAAGAGGAAATCCAAAACACCTCATCCTCCACCATTGTGTTCCTCTGAGAAGATAGTTTCTATCCAAACCTAGAGACCCCCGAAACGAACTTTGCTCTATCACCATGAGAGCCTCTAATTCCGATTCCATAAGGAATAGGAGACATCCCCCGGCCACCTGCCTAACCTCTGGATCGGATTTGCAGTTCCATAGTAAACCTACTCCCCTACCACCAATTCGCCCTCGAATACCCTCCAGCATTACCTAAACAGCGGCTTCGCCTCTTTCCAAAAAACGAAACATCGTCCTCTTTACTCCCTTTTAACCTAACATCCACAACAGGATGAAGGATTTCGGTTGGCCTGCAATACCTCCGGTGATACTCCACTACTACATATCTTCGACCTAATTAATTAGAGAAAGGGGCGGATAATTTTTATATTTTAAGACGAAGAGAGATACATTCATGTTACTGAAATGAAAAAACAAGATCTTTATTTTTTATACCATTAAAATAATTCTTGTTATTTTAGCTAATTTCCTAAGAAAATGTAGATGAAAAAATGGTAATTTAACGGATTCTGTCATGGGCAGATGGGGTGTTTGTCACAAATGAAGTACGGTTGTCACCGGGGTCCTTATTTATTGGAAAAATTCCCTATTAGTATCCTGCTGTATTCGGGACTTGATTTCACTTTGGTCCTCAAACTTTAAAATGTGATAATTTAGTACCCAAACTTTTAAAACGTAACATTCTACTACTTGCCATTAACTAACTGTTAACCAGCCGTTAAATTGCATTTGAAAAAGACACAAATGCCTTTCAAGTGTTATTAAATTTTCTTTATCAACTATCTAAACGTCGATAAAAAATTAACAGTCCCAAATATTTGACTTGTCTATTCAAGAAAATTGGAGTCACGTTTGAGTGGACATTCTGGTGACCCCAACTTTCTTAAATAGAAGAGGCAAGAATTTGAGACTATTAATTTTTTGTCAATGTTTGGATGGTTGATAAAAAAATTAGATAATACTCTACGGGCATTTGTGTCTTTTTCAAATACCACTTCACATTCACAGCTGTTTAACAACTAGTTAAGGTACTGTATTGTCATGTTTTAAAAATTAGGATATTAAATTGTCGTGTTTTAAGTTTGGAGACTAAAATAACACTAGGCCCAAAGTACAGGATACGGGAAAATAATTGAGAATTTTCCCTTATTTATTTATTTGAATGCTAGACCTTTTATGGGTGAGTTGAAATATAGTCAAATTAGGGACAAAATCCAAATATAAAACAATAATAACGGAGCAAAAGCGGACAAACTTTCCCTCAATAATTGAATAACCTAATGGATAATTGGAATTTGATCAGAAACTGTAGTGCGTGCTTGATTTAAAGCGAACGCGGTATGAGGAAGTAGTGGAAGAAATCCTCGGCGAAAGAGGGGAAAAACAGATAAAGAACTTTGGGCTTTCAGTCAGTTACTTGAGAAACTTCCTAACAATAACGTGGTAGGATTCTTCCCCTGCTTCCTCTCCAATTTCGCCATGGCTGCCTGCCTTCCTTCTTCCTATCGATTGGATCTTGTTATATAAAGGTGCGATAGTGTGGGCAATTGCAGCGAGTCCGCTTGTTCTGAACAACTTTTCCTACCGTGTTGAGAGAGAGAGAGAGAGAGAGAGAGAGAATGGAGTCTCGTAGCAACAGTAGCAACCACGATAATGGTAGTACAAGCATAGAAATAGTGGAGTTGGACAGTGGAAATGAGGAAGCTGAACTGAAGAAGAAGCCGGAAAACAATGATGTATACTCGCTTTTGCAACGAGGTCTGAGAAGAAAGAGTAAAACGGTAAATGGAGAAAGGGAAGAGCAATCCCAAAAGGTTTGCATATTTAGACTCCCTCAGGGCCTGGCTGATATTGATTTCAAAGCCCACGAACCAGAGATTGTGTCGATAGGCCCTTTCCACCGGGCCAAAGAAACCCTGGTAGAATTCCAGGATCACAAGTGGTATTTCCTTGATTCCCTACTTCAGCGATCAAAGGATTTAAGTGTATATATTGAAGCCATGAAGATAAGAGAGATGGAAGCAAAAAAGTGTTACTCCGAGAGAATCAACATGTCCAGCACGGAGTTTGTGATGATGATGTTACTCGACGGTGGCTTCATTATTGAGCTCTTGCACCAAGTGCGCGGGGTAACTGGTATGTGGGACGAAAATAACCCATTATGTGCGATGCCCCATTTGATCCCGGTGATCGCGAGAGACCTCCTTAAGTTGGAGAACCAGCTCCCCTGGTTTGTTCTCCAGGACTTATTTAATCTCTCGAAGGTTACAAGGGATATTGATTGTGACCCTCTGAATCTGCTTGCCTTAAAATTCTTCAATTTATTCTTCCCGAGACCCCTGGACATTCTTAAGAAGAGCTGCAAGTTGGATGGTCGTCATTTACTCGAATTGTTTCACTTAAGCTTCGGTGGGTTGATGATGAATCATACAGTATTCCGGGACCCCCATTCCTCAGACGATTCAATCTCTTATCAAGATCAGTCCATCCTCCAACTCCAATGTGTAACTCAGCTCCAACCATCTGGGATCAAGTTCAAGCCACTGAAGGCCAACAGCTTCTTGGAGCTCAATTTCAGAGGTCCGATGCACTTCAAATTAGTAGGGCAGAACTGGTACCAGCGGCCACGCTTCATCGACAGGCTTCTCTTCCCTAGTCGACTACTGTTATATGTGTTCCTGAAAATGATATCATATTTCAGAAGTGGGGAGCTACAAATCCCCCCAATAACCATTAACGAGTTCACCAGCACACTCCTCATAAACTGTGCTGCCTTTGAACAGCATCCCGGACGCTATGCTCATCACTGCTTCACAGATTACGTTGCGTTCATGAGTTGTCTCATCAATTCAAGCAGGGATATCAGCATTCTCTGTGTCGCTGGTATTATCTCAAATTTCTCCGAGAGCGATCGCTATGTGGCTCGTCTATTCAACGAACTGGGTAAGAATGTGGGGTCCAAAACAAGATACTCGTATCTATCTGGAATATGTACGCAAGTGGACACGTACTACAACAGTTACCCAGCGATGTTGAGACGTACCTATTTTCACAGTCCATGGTCATACGTCTCCGTCTTTTATGCCATTCTCCTCATCGGCTTCACCATTGTCCAGACGCTATATGCTGTTCTTTCTTATCTTCACCGTTCTAACTAGTTCCATGATTCTATAGTGTGATTAAGATATTTTATATGGGATAATCTGGTGTCACATGAATAAAAGTTAATTTTGGTTTTTATATGTACCAGCGGTCGGTATTGTCAAGTACTAATTGATGTGATGTCTATTTGTCATAAATAATTATATAATTATTGTATTTCTCCATTTTACCAATAAACAAAATATAAGTTTATTCGATAAACATAAACAAAACTAAATACATATGATGTTTGATATGGCTTCTTTTTCTTTGATAAACAGTGTCAATTTATGCCATATAGGCATTTATACCAACTATTGGGGAAATTTCATTTTAACTTTCCCCTAACACTAAGGTATTTATTTAATGTTGGGAAAATTTATGATACAAGAAAACATGGTATCAAAAAAGTTTTGACGAATCAAAACTCACCCATAAATTTTGACAAGTAACACTTGATTGACTAACGCATTTATGATATCACTTGATTGGTTAAAAATTTTAAGTTATCATATCTTTTCCATAGCCGAACCCCAACTATCAATCAATGGCGATTGCTGCATTCGGAACATCTCTCAATGAAAGACAGAAGACAAAGGAGATATTCGCCATTGTGACCTTGTGCTAAGATCTGATCTGAATTTCAAAGTTGTACGTTTACAAATTAAATTAGTTAAATGTACCTTATAGTTTCAGGAAATCGATTATTTATATGAAAGTTGTTGACCTTTCAAAGTTTAAATTTGACAAATCTATATCAAAGATCAAATTATTATGTATCATATATATTTAATTGTTTGGATATGGATATATAGAGATATATTTTAAAAATGTATGGATACCAAAAGAAAATTATCAGAATGCTTGAATCCCTTACCAAATTTATACAAATCACATAAATATATTAACAATATTAAATCTAAAATTGAATTATCTGCAAAATAAAACAAAAAACACATGATAAATGCACACTTTAGTAGGTTATATGAAATAAACATTGCAATCAATGCTATCAGGATTTTAAAACAGGTACACATCATATAATAATTATCACTTATAATTTTTACTTTTTTACTAAATGTTTGGAAAATTTTATTTAGTATTTTTATATAAACAATCTTAATTTTTTTAAATAATAAACTTTCTTTCTTTATTAACATAAAATAGATAGATCATTTAAGCTAGATAAAATAAATTATTTTTTATAATTTTCATTTTTTACTAAATTTTGTAAAAAATAAATCTTAAGTTATTTATTTCAGTTTTTATAATTTCAACTTTATTTCAGTTTTATAATTATAACTTTTAATTTTTATTAGTTTTGGTGGGAAATTTTTAATTTAGTATTTTATGTAGATAATAATAGATAATAACTACCTTTTCAAATAATAAATATTTTTATTTCCAACATATAATTTATATGTAAAATGAAACATAAATCATTTAGAGTAGATAAAATAAATTATTTTTATTGCTTTTAATTCTTATTAAATTTTTGGGAAAAATTAAATATTAAACTATCTATTTCATCTTTTATAATTAGAATTTTCAATTTTTATTAAAGTACAAAAACACTCTAAAAACAATCAATACATAGTTTTGTCAAACTAGGCATTGAGAGCATATCGATGAGTATCGGACCATATCCACTTCCACTAATATTGCACAATATGACCCAATATGGAAGTGTATCATGCCAACACAACTCTTGATTTTTTATTAGCAATATTTCTCTTGAAAATGCTATGAGAATGATTTGCTTTAGAATGGTTACAAATTAATACATTCACCATCAACATCGTTAGCAAGTCATGGCCAAAATTTTAAAACTCAAAAATTCAGGTGATCTTTGTCACAGAAAAAAAAATGGAGGTCATCTTTGAATCTAACTTTATGAAAGTCGATGGGAACCACTATGGTAAGACCTAAAGCTAACCTAGGGACTAATATTTTGTTCACTCATAGATAATATAAGTGTTATGAGATAGGGATTATCATAAGATAGCATCTCTAAAGGCCCTTTGTCATTAACATGAAAGCTGACTGAATTGGTGGGCGAGGATGCACCATAAAATTGGATTGTTCATTTCCTTGAAACAATTGATGGTATTGTTTCATTGGATGAAAGGGGCACCATATACTAGTCGGAGGGCCCTATCCTAAAACGAAAGACTCTCTAACAGTACTTTTAGGCTTACCAATATGACGGGTCAACACTTACCGATTGGAAATGTCTAACTTAAAATGGCAATGAACCTTGTATAATAGAGGCCAAAGGAAAATCTCATGAGATGGGTGGATTCGATCTTTCATGAAAAGTGATGGGGTTATGCAACTGAAACAGTTGGCCCCATGCACCTATGTGATTTCCCACATTTTTAGGAACATGAATAGTATCCCCATTACTAAGATAAGAGGAAAATCTCAAAGATGAACAAATGAAGATGGAACATAGATAAAAGTCCTTTCTATGGAAAATAACATGAAACAATAATAGGGTCGTTGACTAATTAACTTGTACTTTTTGTCAAAAATGGCACACGAATAATTTGCTAAATTGCTAGATGATAACAAACTCAAAGGACCTAATTATGCAAGCTGGTTTCGTAACTTTAATTTGGCGCTCACTTCTAAGAAATTGGAAAAGTTGCCAAAAACTCAACACAAAACATCTAGTGATAGAGCCTCTGAGGCAAGAAGGGAGTATCAAGAATGAGAAGAGAAGAACTCTCTTGCCCAATGTTACCTCATAGCCTCACCAGATAATTCTATTCAGAGACAGTTTGACAAAATCGATATCTATAAAGATATCCTAGATAGTTTAAAAGACATGTGTGAGAAGCAAAATCGTTCTGCACAACAAAAAGTCCTCAAACTATTGATGACCATGAGGATGACTGAGACCCAGCCGGTTCATGACCATGTCATGCAGATGATAGGTTAAATCAATGAACTAGAGGCTCTTGGCTCTCAACTTAATGATGACACCAAAACTAATGTTGTCTTAAACTCTCTGCCCACATCATTTAATTAGTTTGTCATGAACTACAACATGAACAAGCTAAAAGTTAGGTTGCAAGAGCTCAGCAATATGTTGTAGAGAACTGAGGAATCGATTAAGAAGGACAAGCCAGTAGCCATGCTTGTTGAAGGAGGCAACTTTGGTAGGAAGAAATGAAAGGGCAAGAAGAAGCCTTAGAGAAAGGGAAACAAACCGAAGAAAAAGAAGAGAGCCAAGTCATCCGATGAATGTCACTTTTACAAAGAAACTGAGCACTGGAAGATAAACTGTCATCAGTATTTGAAAACCCTCAAAAAGAAGAAAGAAGGTAATTTCGAATATCTAGTCATAGAGACCAATATGTTGGTCACTTCTATCTCTTGGTGTATTGACTCCGGGGCTTTTATTCATGCATGTAGTTATTTGTAGGGGTTCAAGGAAAGTAGATGGCTAAGTGATGATGAGGTCATGCCCTACTTGGGTACATCTGCAACTGTTGCAGCTGTTGCTATAGGATCAGAAGATTTAGTTTTTAAAGAAGGGATTATTACCCTTAGGCTCAGTTTGGAAGGAGTGCAAATGCAAATATGTACACTACAAATACATAAACAATAATAAAAAATGTAAGATTTTGCACTCTACAATTTCGTATTTGTACTTCTTCCAAACTGAGCCTTAAGGTTGTCTTTATGTTCCACAACTTAGAAGAAATTTGATTTCTAATTCTAAGTTATGTAAGGATGGTTATTCTATTTCATTCAGTAACAAGATTATAATAAAATTGAATAACAAAATCCTTACTCATAGAGAACTTGAGAATGGTCTTTATGTACTCCACCATTCTCTAAAAACAAATGTGACCGAAAACAACACCGAAACACATATCAAGAAAAGAGTACGAGAAACGATTAATCCCACATGCCTATGGCATTACCGACTTGGCCATATAAATAAAGAACATATCACAAGATTGGTAAAAGATGGTCCTCTAGATTTTCTCGCTATAGAAAATTTACCAACTTGTGAGCCTTGCCTTGAAGGAAAGATGGCAAAAATGCCGTTTACAGGTAACTCTGAAAGAACTACAGACACACTTAACCTTATACATATTGATGTATATGGTCCCATGAATGTTAGGATACACAACTAACATGTCTATTTTATAACTTTTATCGATGTGGTTACGTGTACCTAATGATACATAAGTCTGAATCATTTGAAAAGTTCAAGGATTTCAAACAAGAAGTCAAGAAGTAGTTGGAAAGACGAATTAAAACCCTTCAATTAGATTAAAGAGGTGAATATCTCTCTAATGAATTCAGCGACTACTTAACGGATAATGGGATTATATCACAGTTGACTTTTTCTGTTACACCACAATTGAATGGTGTATTAGAGAGAAGAAATCAGACTCCATTAGATATGGTTTGATCACTCCTCATCCACTCGGAGTTACTTATATCATTTTAGGGATACACATTGGAGACTGCGATTTACGTGCTAAACCTGGTTCTAACCAAGTCAGTTCCTAAGACTCCTTATGATCTTTGGACTGGCAAAAAACCAAGTATTAGACACTTGAAAATATGGGGTTGTCTAGCACACGTCAAAAAGACATGTACAGACAAATTGGAATTCAAGACCATTTGTTTCCTATTTGTAGACTACCCCAAGAACTATGTTGGGTATCTCTTTTATGACCTATGAGAAGAAAATGTTTTTGTTAGTCAAAATGTCCACTTCTTAGAGGAAAACTACATCTTGAACAATCATTATCAAAAAGTTGTTCTTGATGAAGAGAGCTCAGGAGTAGTGGGAAATAATCCATAAATTCTAGATAGCAACACCCAACTTAAAAGATCTACTTGGGCTTTTAAACCTCCAATACGTTTTGTCTATGATCAAGAAAGTTATTTGATTGAAGTTATAGACAGTGAGAGAGATCCTGTGACTTGTACGGAAGCTATGATAGACATAGACTCCTTGAAGTGGATAAATGCTATGAAAGTCAAGATGGACTCAATGAAATTCAACGGAGTCTGGACTCTCGTAGACTTGCCCTCTAGGGTCAAAGCAATTGGTTACAAAATGATCTACAAGAGGAAGAAGGGCCTTGATGGAAAGGTTAAGACCTATAAAACTTGACTTGTAACGAAATGTTACACTCTCAAAGGAGTCGATTATAAGGAGACCTTCTTGCTTACTGCCATGCTTAAATCCATTATGATACTATTGGCTATAGTTGCACACTAAAATCTCTCCCCCAGTTTATATCCATTCCCTCGTTTAAAATATTCATATTAATTAATAAATAATTAAATACGGCTAATAATTAATCCAACCCATATTTAATGAGTATTAAATAGTGTTATTACCAAAAGTTAATAAACATGGTTAGCAAATTACCAAAAATTAAATATTCTTATTAGTACAATTAGTAAATTACCAAACATTAATAAATATTGTTATTAATTAACTCATCATGACTTTCTAAAGTATTTTGGGTAAATATTATTATATCCCTGTTAATTAACAACATTTTATAGAAATTGAAAACTCTTTAACTAATTTCTATAAAATTGAGAATTATATTTAATAGTTATCAAAAAGTATAAAATTTTAGTTAATGCTATTATTATAGTTAATAACCGAATACAGATGGGGGAATAAAATATTATAATGTTGGAAAATGAAATTATTAATTAATTTATATTGGAAAATAAAAGATAATTTAGTGTAATTTTGTTAGTAAACTACCTAATAAAAATAAATATTTAATAGCAATTTAAAATAATTTTCAATAAATCTCCATAATTACATAAATGTAATAAATTTTTCAAAAATTTTCATAAAACTACATTTTCGTAAAATAACATTTTGGAAATTAAAAGATATAAAATTTTTGAAAGTTTATTTAAAATGCATTAAATAACTTTTGAAAATTATTAGGATATTTTGGAAATTTTATCACATTTGATAGATTTTGGAAAAATATTGAAAAATTACGTAATTTTCATTATAAATTATTGAAGGCTACTAACGATAAATGAGTATGGGAAACGGAAAACTGTAATTTGAACCAATAATTACAAAAATTATTAAGATAAATTGCTATAGTATTGGAAAAAGGAAATTATTGATTAGTTTATATTAGAAAATATAAGATAAATTAGTGGAATATTGTAAGTAAACCATTTAAAAATAAAATAAAATATTTAATAAAAATTAAAAAAAATGAATGGATTTTCAAAATTACACAAATGTAATAAATTTTCCAAAATTTTCATAAAATTACATTTTTGAAAATTAAACACAATTTAGTGTACTTTTAGAAATTTACCATGTGGTTGATACTAGTATATCCTTTTGATCATTTTTGCCATCAAATTGAATATTGAGTTGAGGTGGCGATCGGAACGTAGCAGAGAAAATTTGAGAATTCCCCATCCTTGATGAGGAGTGGGTGCCTTGCCCTGAACCCGCCTAACATTGGGGACAAGGTGGGGATCGGGTACAATGTCTTGCCTACGAGGTGGGGACAAGGATGGGGTAACCTACCCCGAACCCACCCCGTTGTCGTTCCAACGGGGATCATTAAAGAATGATTAATAAAGGTGGGGATCATTAAAGAAAATAATGATAATTATTAAAATTACTACAAATGATTAATAAAATTATATTTATTAAAAATATTTGTTCATATTAAATTAACAACAATTATTTTCTTTAAATCAACAATAAATGAAAAATACAATTATTAAAATTTTAAATATTAAAAATAACTTTAAATAATTTTAATTAATTAACAACAAATTTTGATTATTAATTTATCAATTAATTAATAGTAAATAAAATTATTCAATCTTTCAGATTTTTCCGTGCATCGCACGGGTCCCTACTAGTATATATACAAGGCAAATCAATCCCCATATAATTCAATTCTCTTTCAAAACTTCTTCCATAATTCCCATTCTAATTTTTTGGATTTTTTTGAATATTCTTAATTTTTAAAGAGCTATAAAATCACTTTGCTCCTAAAATTTCAACCATTATCCTCTCTCTCATATTAATTAGAAAACTATATCCCACATTTTTCCCCTAAAATTCCATACCACTTCCACTCTCCTTTCAACAAACCTTCTCCATCGTGCCTCTTAAGGAAGATAATTAGATTATACTTCTAAACTATCACACACGTTGCTAGCTTCTCCTAAGATAATGAAAATTAATTTGTAGTAATTTTGGAGATTTAGAAATTAATTTTGTAATTTATTTTGTTATATTTCTAATTAATTTTGACAAATTAGGTAATTTATTTTGGTAACTTTGGTAAATTAATAAAGATTAGAAAAAAAATACTGAAAATTAATTCCAATAGATTCATTTTCGTAATTTTGGTAAAATAATAATTTACCATAAACTACTAATTAATTTTTGTAATGAACAATAATAAACTAATTTTGTCAATTTTGTTAAATTTGGTATATTTCAAAAAATTAGTTTCACTAAACTGATTTTGGTAAATTAATATTAACAAAAAGTTATTATTTTTCTAATTTATAAATTAATAGTTTTGGTAATTATAGGAAATTATTAATTTATTAATTTTGCTAATTTTGTTGAATTATTAATTTATTCAAGTGAAGTAATTTATCTCATTTTGGTAATTTGTATACTTTAATTTTGGGGATTAATTTTGCAATATGGAAAATTAAATTTCTGATCCATTTTGTTATATTAATTTTGATTATTTGGAAAATTAATTATGGTAATTTAGGTAAGTTAGTTTTTGCAACTTTGTAAAATTTTGGTATATTCCTGAAATTAATTTCATTAAATTAGTTTTTATTTATTTTTGTAATTTAAGAATTAGTTAACCAAAGATTATTATTGTTTTCTAATTTATGAATAAATAATTTTGGTAATTTAGGAAAATTATTAGTTTATTAATTTTGGTGAATTACTAGTTTTTGAAAGTATAGTTTTGTTAATTTTTGTACATTAATTTTGTTAACTCTGTTGATTAATTTTGTTATATGGGAAACTAAATTTTTTATTCATTTTGTTATATAAATTTTGGTAAATTGTATATGAATTTTCCCAAAATTTGTAATTTTTGATAAATAAATTTTTTTATGTTAGTAATTTAATTAATGTAATTTTGGTTATTTAGAAAACTAATTTTGGTAATTTAGGTAAGTCAAATTTTATAATTTTGGTAATTTAGGTGAATCTAATAATTAATAAATACGACATAGGATATTTGTTTCTCCCATTACAAGTTATTTGTGATTCAATCAGCTAGATAAAATGATGGTTCTCATACTCATGATAAACAAAATTTGTGTATAGAGAGTTTCATTTGATTAAAACGTTTTTCTTTCTTTTTTTTTTGTAAGAAATTGATAAGAGACCTACTACATATTTTCATCTAAAAACAATTAAATCATACGCCCATTTGGAATGTCCTATATATGGGCCCGACTAATTCTCTATAAATATCTGTACATTCAATACATTGAATCACAATACCTTCTGATGAAGGAAGATTTGGCCCGACCTCGTAACCACTCGACGCGTGGCGAAGGCAACAGCTCGGCACGACAGCACGCCCAAGACGCGAGCTCCGAAAGGAGGAACCAACGGTCTGAACTCCCTACAAGGAGCCCGAACTCCCCGTAAGGAGCCCGAGCTCTCCCTTAAGCCCCGAGCCTTACAAGCACAAAGGGCAACGACCCGAACTGCCCTGCCCCATGGCAGTTTGGGACACGCCTCTATCCGAACTCAAGACTTCACCTCGCTCACCACTCCAGCACTTCGACTCTAGGATGCCAAACTGAACAACCGTACCATGCCTGACACCGAGGAAGCCCGTACCCCGGGGCGGCGCACCTGACTGACTTGGGATCTGACACTTGACAGCCGCACTTCAACAACCACCTGCCACCGCCACCTGCCACCGCCATCTCCAGTAGCAGAGACGGCTCAACAAAGAGAGTAGTGGCGGTTCTGTCCCAGTAGAGGTGATGACACCCGAACTGGCAGGAGCGCAGAGATAATCATACCCGACCTGACATAAGCTTAGGAGTGAGTGCGCGAGGTGGTTATAAAAGGCTCCCTACCCCCCAAGAACGAGGTATGTGAACTTTGCGCCATTTGGTTTTATCTTGCCTTCGAGAGAATACTAACTTGAGCTTCGGAGCAATCTCACCAGGTTCCTCCCCGGAGACTCCTCATCTTCTCCGTTTCAAGCTCCCTATTGCTCTAGTCAGAGGCAAGGTCGTTGACAGCTAAGACCAGCCGGATTGCGCACCATCTGTGGGAAATCGCTTCCAAAAGCCTCCCTCTAAAATTCTCATAACCTCTTTTTTCTCCAAAAACCCCAACACTCATGGCTTCTTCCAGCAACGCCGGATGTGGCACGGAGATGAACACCACCGGGGAACAACTTCAAGTCCCCGTGGTGTGCATCGGGCAGTTCACCATCCCCCTTCCAGTGGATGGGATCCCCAGCCTGAATGCACCATGAACAGTGGCGCCCATAAACCTTCCCGCCATGAATGTCCCCTTTCCACTCCCTATCGAAACAACCTTTACTGAACCAACTGCTATCCCCCTGGCGACCCGCCATAACCAGTTTGACGACCTGATGCAATGCATGCGGGCAATGCAAGCCCAAATGCAACAATTCCAACAGTATCAACTCCAACAGCACCAAGTACTACACCACCTCTCTCAACATCACTATCAGCAGCAGTTCCCCCAACTACCCCTGAACCAGTCACTACTTCCACCTTGGCACCCTGCTCCAAAGCCGGTTAAGGCCTCCCCTCAAGGTGGACGCCCTCACCGAGGAGAAGCCTCCCAACTCCAGAACCCCCCTAACAGCCAGGCCTCATCCCCAGACCGAAGGGAAAGGAAAATCACCCCCACCTCGCAGCTCGCAGGCGGGTCTGGAACCTTGCCCGCAAAGTTAGCACCTCGGCGCTCCAAGCCCGAGTTCCTGCTCACAGAGAACCGATTCAGCGCCCTAGCAGCAAACTACCAACATTTTGGGCCCATCGAGCTCGGCAACACAAAGGCCAGCAGCGCCAGTACTAGGCCCACTCAACAATGAAGGCGCCGGCGAAGTTGCCGAACTGCCACCTGTGTCCTACCCCAGCTCAGAGGTAAGGAAGAGACGAGCTCGGATGAGGTAAAAGCTGCTTCGATTCTCTCAATTCCTTCCCCCCTCGCATCAGAACTCTTGGCAGTCCCCATGCCCAAAGACTTCAAGCTCCCACCTTTGGACAAGTATGATGGGTCCTTTGACCCCAACGACCACGTCGATGCCTTCCAGTCCCAAATGCACCTCGTTAGGGCACCACCTTCAGGGGGGATGGCCTGCACTTGGTACAGGAACCTAGTACCCGGGTCAATAAGAAGCTAGACCCAGTTCGTGCAGGTCTTCACCGCACACTTCGTTACCAGCAAGCGGTGCCCTAGAACTGAGGAAAGCATCTTCGGAGTAGTCCAGAGAGAAGGAGAATCCATCCGGGGCTACATCAAGCGGTTCAATGAAGCGTGCTTGCAGATTCCGTGATTAGACCCCGCGGTATAGCTCACGGCGGCCAAGAGAGGAGTAACGCACAAGGAGTTCAAATGGCACATGGTAGCTAGCCAGCCCGCGACCGTGGCCGAATTCCTCAAGCTCGCGGACAAATTCATGAGAACTGAGGAAGAGATCAACCAAAGGACCAAAGGCAGGGTCGAGAAAAAGAAAAGAGAAGGAACAAAATTATTCACCATGCATAGAAAAAATTCTTGGGATTATAATAACAATCTGAGATTTCGTGAACTCAACCTCCATAGCTGTGTAAGAAAGGAACAAAGATAAACATCATTCTGCACAGTAAAGATATAATCAGATGTCCCCTATCAAATGATATGTGTAGAGTTCATTAAAAGTTGCCAAATATAGTGCTTCAAGTATTCTCCAACCAAGTCATGGCACACCTCAAAATAGCCCTTCGTTTTTATCACCACCTGAGTGGCTTATTTTTCTTATTACTAGTTGAGTGGAGAGGATGGAGACGGGAAGAAAGCAAAGCTTTCACCATTTATGTTGAAACGAAGGTTTAAACCTTGTTGTCCTACCTATCTTTAAAAAAGAAAAAAAAAACTTTTTTGTTCTGCATAAGCACATGAGATCACAAACAGATGCACCTTAATGCATGAAATCATACACAAAAATAATTTAATAACTAATAGGAATAAGTGAAAATAAGCATTTGCAAGAGTAGAGGGAAAAGGAAAGAGATCACATAATAGGGAAAATGCAACTTTGGGACCCTCATTCCAATTCCTTGGAAGAAAACGCCTAATAAATATGCACCACACATTTCAAGCTTTGGTATGATTGAATTGGTCAGTTTAACAAGTTTAACAAACATCCAAGAGTTCTAATATGCACTATCTGTACCTAGGTTGAGTTCAAACACAAATTGCCCACTAACAAATTATAAAAGAGCCTATTAATAAAATTAGAAATCGAAAAGGAAAGATCCTCCAAAAGAACATCAACATGTTAACATATATTTGAAAAATTAACAAATAATTAAGGACCCATTAAAAAACAAATTATATCGACATTACCATCATCTCCCACCACATCCACATGATTTTCATTATCAATATATTTGCAAGCAAATATATTCCCTTGATCATCTTTGGGAAATTTAATGATGTCTATGACCTCCTGATCAAACAAAGAAATATGAAAACAGAATTGTAGCATTATGAAACTTAGATAGCACAAGTTAAATTGGAAATTTGGTATTTAGTATGCATAGTAACAGAAACATGCTATTTTTCACATTACCATCAACCTGTGAAATTTCTTTGCATCATCCACATCATCAATTATCAAACAACCACTTTGCTTAAGATAGTTGTATTCACTACCATCTTTCAGGTTCAACCTTTCTACCAAGAAATAAAAGGTTATGAGACTAAGCATGACATATTAAACCATTAAAGTCCAAAAACTAAAAGAACACAGACATAAATTTCATGTATATACCTTACTTTAGCACTACAGGTTGACAATAGTAGTAGTTTCTCTAACTTTATCAAAATAGTTGGGATTGGGAGAAATCAGGTCAAGAAGATTAAATCAAGCCATTCTCTTTGGCTCTGCTTTACTCATGCATCAAAGTAGTCAGGAACCAAGGATCAACATCCAAATGGATGGTGTATTCAATGTACCATACCTAGGAGATCCTTCTCTGTAGTTGATCCAATTGAGTGATTCTTAACCATCTAATCTTTTACATATTTTTAGATGAACAGGAAATAAAAACCATCCACAGAAGCCAATAAATCAAATAATTATGACCTTGATGTAATGAGGAATTTTGGTTCAAAGATCTCCTAGAATAAGAAAGGAAACCTGTGGGGTAGAAAAAAAGGATTATAGGAAGTTTTATGTCAATTTAGCATAATTCACTTTACCAGGATGTTTTAGCATGATGTATTAGTAAGTCAGTATTCTCCTATTATAGATTAAGAACATATTAGCTTTGTATACATAAACCAACTGCTTCTCTTATCTGCATTTATACTTTCACCTTTAGTGGACCAAATGATTTTTTATTCAAGCACATTTCCAATACAATTATGGTTTATGAATGGGTACACTCTTTGAATCGTTGAGTAATCAGAAATTTGGAAGAAGACATTACAAAAGAAGATGGCAAACTGATAGCTAATTTGCTTGGGACAATTGGAAAGATATGGAATGCTGATGAGAAATTGTTTGATGCAGTTCATGGTTTGAGTGGAAGTGATATTGCTTAGATATACCTTGCAATAGATGTTTTATCTAATGGAGGAATAGTTGCTGGTTTACCACAAGATCTTGCATTGGATTTGGCTTCTTAAACAGTTTTTGGAGCAACATCTATGGTCAATAACATGAAAACATCCAATTTTTGGCATATTGGCTAGGAGAAATTTCTAATTACAGACAATTACATATTAGAGATTCAAACTAATCTACATGTAATGGTCTTGCATGAACTTTTCAGAATTCAATTTTATCATGTCTGAAAATGGATTAAAAAATTCAGAATTATAGATTAAAAAAAAAATCAGAGACCTTTCACTAGAGAGAAGCCCATTGACTGAGAAGAAGCGGAGGCTTCTTTACAAAAAGGTTTTTGGTGTCAAGTAATTAAGTTAATTAACTAGACATTATAAAGTTAAGAAGGGGTTAAAAGCTAACTGATGTTATTTGAACTGGAAAGGACCATATTTTTCTTTTTAAACTGTTCCATTAGATATAATAACTAAGCATTTAATAAGGGAGGACTTAGTATTTAATACAAAACTCAGGGGAGGTTGAAGTCCTTTACCCAATAATTAAAATATAAATTCATAGAATTCATCACGAGAAGATGTTTGACATTACACATTAAAATAACTCACATCTATTAAAACTTTGAGTTGGGTTACCAAATCATGAAAGCCTCTAGTGCATGAAATTTGAGAAGATTTTTGAGATGTGTCATAATTACTATAATGACCTAGGAATTTTTATTCAAAACAAAAACAGGATCAGACCTCTTAATAAGAAAGCAAAAAAAAAGGAATTTGATTGTAATATTAATGAAATTTAATATTTTTATTTGCCAAATATGCAAAGAAGTTTTAATTGGGAACTTGTTGATAAATGTAAATTCTAATTTTATTTTCTTTTACATAAGTGTAATTCTAATCATCCCCAACTCAGATTTACATTAATTAGATCCATTTCAAATCTTCTTCCTCTTTCGATTTTATCACAAATTAAAGCATAAATCAGCCAAACCCACACAACGTTTTCAATTATCATTATTTTTTCTCTTCTATTCCTCTTGAAAACATAATGGAAAAAAGAAAGAATAACAGAACACCCTTTCTCTTATGAGGAGAAGACACCATTACAGACCTATAAATTGATCGAGTACTCAATGCTAACATAGTTGGCTAAAAATTTTTTTATATAATAAAATTTTCTAACAGAAACAAGATGAAATTAAGAGTTAATAATGACAATTGATGCGACCATTGCTGGTTACATACCAATTTTTTTTTGTGATGTACCAATTTTTTGGTTAAGTACCTCGTTATTTGACCTACTCCCAGGTAGCCTGTGACTCAGAGGATGATGGAACTCCCTGGTGGCGAACTGCCTGGTGATGAGCTACTTGATGACGAGCTCCCTGGTGGAGAGCTACCTGGTGACGAGCTCCCTGGTGGTAAGCTACTTGGTGACGAGCTCCCTAGTGGTGAGCTACCTGGTGACGAGCAACCCGACTGACCTCTACAAGAGATGATCTGCTCCTCTTTGCGGACGGTGGGAGCTGAAGGTCCCATCCTCCCTGCGAGAGATGATCTGCTCATCTTTGTGGACGGCGGGAACTGAGGGACCTATGAGAACAGAATCAGAGGACCCGGGGGTGTATACCCGGCGGGGCCACTCTGATGGCTAAGTTAGCACTCTGATAGTAGAGAGCTTGAAGATGATATTAGAGAAATGAGAGAGCTAGAGAGCAGGGGTTACCTCTATCTTTCATCCTCCTTTCCCTGTGGGGTGAGGTCTTTACATACTGGTGATCTGACATGTAACCGCCTCTCATTCTCTGCCGCAACCGTTATTTGTCGGGGCTGAGCTGGTGGGTGCAGGTAACCGTTGCAGGGTACGGTTCTGTCAGGCAGTAAGCAACCACCAGAGCTGGCAGGTATGGTGCCGTTAGGCGAGAGGCGTGGGTACAGTCTTCTGGTACGGCTGTCAGATGGAATGCTTCTTGTGAGGCCCCGGACGAGCTCCTTGGTGATGAGCTCCGAGCTGCCTGGTGGTGATCTCCTTGGTGATGAGCTCCGGGCTACCTGGTGGTGGCGAACTGCCTGGCGATGAGCTACTTGATGACGAGCTCCCTGGTGGTAAGCTACCTGGTGACGAGCGCCCTAGTGGTGAGCTACCTGGTGACGAGCTCCCTGGTGGTGAGCTACCTGGTGACGAGCAACCCGACTGACCTCTGCAAGAGATGATCTGCTCCTCTTTGCGGATGGTGGGAGCTGAAGGTCCCATCCTCCCTGCGAGAGATGATCTGCTCATCTTTGTGGACGGCGGGAACTGAGGGACCTATGAGAACTGAATCAGAGGACCCGGGGGGTGTTTACCCGGCGGGGCCACTCCGATGGCTAAGTTAGCACTCTGATAGTAGAGAGCTTGAAGATGATATTAGAGAAATGAGAGAGCTAGAGAGCAGGGATTACCTTTATCTTTCATCCTCCTTTCCCTGTGGGGTGAGGTCTTTACATACTAGTGATCTGACATGTAACCGCCTCTCATTCTCTGCCACAACCGTTATTTGTCGGGGCTGAGCTGGTGGGTGCAGGTAACCGTTGCAGGGTACGGTTCTGTCAGGCAGTAAGCAACCACCAGAGCTAACAGGTATGGTGCCGTTAGGCGAGAGGCGTGGGTACAGTCTTCTGGTACGGCTGTCAGATAGAATGCTTCTCATGAGGCCCCTAGTGGTGAGCTACCTGGTGACGAGCTCCCTGGTGGTGAGCTACCTAGTGACGAGCAACCCGACTGACCTCTGCAAGAGATGATCTGCTCCTCTTTGCAGACGGTGGGAGTTGAAGGTCCCATCCTCCCTACGAGAGATGATGTGCTCATCTTTGTGGACGGCGGGAACTGAGGGACCTATGAGAACTGAATCAGAGGACCCGGGGGTGTTTACCCGGTGGGGCCACTCCGATGGCTAAGTTAGCACTCTGATAGTAGAGAGCTTGAAGATGATATTAGAGAAATGAGAGAGCTAGAGAGCAGGGGGTTACCTCTATCTTTCATCCTCCTTTCCCTATGGGGTGAGGTCTTTACATACTGGTGATCTGACATGTAACCGCCTCTCATTCTCTGCCACAACCATTATTTGTCGGGGCTGAGCTGGTGGGTGCAGGTAACCGTTGCAGGGTACGGTTATGTCAGGCAGTAAGCAACCTCCAGAGCTGGCAGGTATGGTGCCGTTAGGCGAGAGGCGTGGGTACAGTCTTCTGGTACGGCTGTTAGATAGAATGCTTCTCGTGAGGCCCCGGACGAGCTCCTTGGTGATGAGCTCCAAGCTGCCTAGTGGTGATCTCCTTGGTGATGAGCTCCTGGCTACTTGGTGGTGGCGAACTGCCTGGCGATGAGCTACTTGATGACGAGTTCCCTGGTGGAGAGCTACCTGGTGACGAGCTCCCTGGTGGTAAGCTACCTGGTGACGAGCTCCCTAGTGGTGAGCTACCTGGTGACGAGCTCCCTAGTGGTGATCTACCTGGTGACGAGCAACCCGACTGACCTCTGCAAGAGATGATCTGCTCCTCTTTGCGGACGGTGGGAGCTGAAGGTCCCATCCTCCCTACGAGAGATGATCTGCTCATCTTTGTGGACGGCGGGAATTGAGGGACCTATGAGAACTGAATCAGAGGACCTGGGGGTGTTTACCCGGCGGGGCCACTCCGATGGCTAAGTTAGCACTCTGATAGTAGAGAGCTTGAAGATTATATTAGAGAAATGAGAGAGCTAGAGAGCAGGGGTTACCTCTATCTTTCATCCTCCTTTCCCTGTGGGGTGAGGTCTTTACATACTGGTGATCTGACATGTAACCGCCTCTCATTCTCTGCCACAACCGTTATTTGTCGGGGCTGAGCTGGTGGGTGCAGGTAACCGTTGTAGGGTACGGTTCTGTCAGGCAGTAAGTAACCACCAGAGCTGGCAGGTATGGTGCCGTTAGGCGAGAGGCGTGGGTACAGTCTTCTGGTACGGCTGTCAGATAGAATGCTTCTCGTGAGGCCTCGGACGAGCTCCTTGGTGATGAGCTCCGAGCTGCCTAGTGGGGATCTCCTTGGTGATGAGCTCCGGTCTACCTGGTGGTGAGCTCCTTGGAGAGCTGCCTAGCTCCTTGGTGGTGAGCTCCTTGGCGAGCTCCTTGGAGAGCTGCCTACCTCCTTGGTGGCGAGCTCCTTGGAGAGCTGCCTATCTCCTTGGTGAGCTCCTTGGAGAGCTGCCTAGCTCCTTGGTGAGCTCCTTGGAGAGCTGCCTTGCTCCTTGGTGGCGAGCTCCTTGGTGAGCTGCCGAGATCCTTGGCAAGCTCCTTGGAGAGCTGCCGAGCTCCTTGGTGGCGAGCTCCTTAGAGAGCTGCTGAGTTCCTTGGTGACGAGCTCCTTGGTGAGCTACCAAGCTCCTTGACGAGTTCCTTGTAAGTGCCGAACTGCCCCTACCTATGCCAAGCTGCTTGTAAGTGTCGAGCTACCTGTGGCGAGCTGCCTGTAAGTGTCGAGCTGCCTGAAGGTGATGAGCTGCTTGTAGCTATCTCGAGCTGTCTAGTTGTCAAGAGGCTGCACTTACTTGGAGGGCCAAATCCGCCCTCATCAACAGTGAATGAAAATCCAATGGATACTTTCCAGTCAAATAAAACAAGATGTAGTAATAAAGGGCAAATTTGAGTCCAGTTCATGAAGAAAATTCCTAGGAGATATTAAAACCATGAATCCATTGAGAAAATTTATACCAAAAAAAAAATCAGAGCAAACAAAATGTCCTAACTGGCAAAAATGCTTTTCCAGGTTGACGTTTCACAAGGTCCATGACAACCAAGAAGCTTGGCATGCATTAATACCATCTAGCACAATTTGGTTGTCTGACTTCCACTTAAGATAATCAATACGACTAAACTTGGTGAAACCCCACCCCACTTCATGTCGACAATGATCTTTTGGTGACTAGGAAACTTGAACTTGGCAAACGAAGGGCCTCTTGTGCATGATTGCCATTGCCATCTTTGCAGTGGACAGAGAACCCTAAGAACTTCAAACGACTTTTAACTAGAGAGAAGAGAAATCAAGAAGAAATTAAAAAAGAGTATAGAACACTTCAAATGATTTTATCCGAAGAACCTTACAACCGATTCTATCTATAGGTGATGGAGCGCGATCTGGATGCTCTCAGCTGGAGGGCAGCTTGGACGTCGGTTGCTTAGCTAGTCGGTCGAACTACAAGAAGACAATGCTTAGAGAGCCCAGGGTGGCTTACCCGGTGTGGGCACTCCGATGCTTAAGTTAGTATTTGCAAGCTGAAAGCTTGATAGCAAGTAGGGTAGTGAGCAATAAATCGTGCATACCTTGTGTCACTGGGGTTGATGCCCTTATATAGGTGAGCTGCCATAAGTCTTACAAAACACCTCTGAGATCTTTGGCCCGTGCTGTTAAGAGTCTGTTTTGCACTAGGAGGTGGACTTTGTGCTATATGATAAGGCTTATCAAGTCTACCCGATTTGGGCAGGATAAGGATAAGACCTGCAGACATGCGGCATGATCCCGAAGAGGTCGAAGACAGCTAGCTTGCTTCTAGAAGTTGGCTACGTGTCACCTTGGCAGGTCGGGCCACCACGAGCTGCTCGGACCTCGGTCCTAACCGAGGTGACTTGGCTCACTAAGGTGGCAGGGAATGCCAAAGTTGATGTCCAATCATCAGGTTGCTTCCACGTGTCCTTACATGAATAGGTTGGGCCAAATCACCCCTCATCAATAAGGTTTACCATTGAAGAAAAAACCAAATATTACCGTTGAAGAAAAAAAATACAGATATAACAAAGTTAAAATGTGGAACAAATTTTTATTGCTTTACCATTAAAAAAAAAAGAGGTACAATTCTCTAATCTGATTCAAATGAGCTCTGCTTCGATTCTCTGATGAGATGAGTGGGAGTAAGAAGAGAGAAGAAAGGAAGAGAGGAAGAAAAAGTGGAGAGCCAGAGGAGGTCTTCAAAGAGAAATATCCTTCGGAGATGTAAAATAGGTTGCTTGAGGGCTAAATGTAAAATCCTTAAGACCGAGTCAATGTTACAAACGACGGAAAGAACGCCGCCTAGTATAATCATGTGAATATTTTGGTTTTCTAGGCGTTGGTCTATTTTATACCACCGCCTTACTCTTTTCTAAGGTGGGGATCTTCAAGACCGCCAGCTCTATACCACCGCCTTTGCCCGATTTTCTTGTAATGGGTGAGGCTCCTATTGTAAGAGGAACTTTCACTGTGAAGCCTAGTGACGATAAACCATTGGAACTCTCCTTGTCACGCCGATGGAAGGATGGTTTGATGTGTGGGTAGGGTTCAGTGGAAGGAGGAAAGCTCTAGGGAAAATCAGTGAAAAAAATCGGTGTGTGGGTAGGGTTAAGTTAGAACTAGTTCGTGTTCGATTGAACTGACCAGACCATGTTAACGCGCGTTTGACAGTTAACATTGGGATGGTTGATGTGTTCGAATCCAGTGCACCCGAGGGTGCATAGAACAAGGACTCATGTATTGGGAACATCTCCCTCACTTGTCATTTGGAGAAGTTTGCTTTGTGGTGCGCCAATGTGATATCGTTGTTTTGGGGTTGAAGTGATTTTACTTATTGTTTAAAAAACAACAGTTATCAATGCTTACAATGCTTTTTATCATACTTATATACATATATTAAAGGAAGGAAGTCTAGGAATTTTTTCCTTTTTTATTTTTTTATTCCATGTCATTTTTTTAAACAACCAATGAGATTCTCTCCTTCTCCATAAAAAAATATCTAAAATCTCTCTCTAGATCTCTCTCACCCACATATGTTCCCAACAATCTACTCTCCTAAAATTTCTCCTAAACTACCTCCCTCACTTTCTCCTAGAACATCTCCAATTCCTATTTATCTCCTAACTAATCTCTAATTTAATATAGAGATTCTCTCCAAATTATCTCTAATTCTTATTTATCTTATTCCCCACTTTTATCTATATCTATCTAAAGAAAGTTTAAATTAAAAAAATTTAAGTATTATTTAAATATTCTAACAAAATTATATAATAACTTTAAAATATTTATTAAAAACTTAAAAATTAATTATAATAGATTTAATAATATTCATATTATTAATATTTTTATATTTTTATAAAATTCATCATGAAATTATGTACTAAAAATATAAATTATGGTTTTCCGGATTATTCAAATTAAATGTTATTCAAATAATAGAAATTTAACATTAAAAAATAAAATATTATTTAAATATTTCAATAACTAAATGTCTTAAATAATAAAATACTAAAAATAGCTAAATAATTATAAAAAAAATATTTAATATTCTGTAGTAACTTTAGAATAAATTAAACTAGCGGGGACCCATGTATTGCACGGGCTTTGTTAAATGGAAGTGAAACAATAGAAATACGTTATAGTAAACATATTTTTTATGTTTTTCCATCGTAATACTATAGACTAATAAGGATTGTAATGTTTCAATACTATGATTTTTAATCTATATGAAAAAAAAACAATGTAACTAATGTAAGATTGAAAGTATTGGTAATTTTTTTTGTTATTTTCTTGATTAATTCTGTTAATTAGTGTTGCTTTTTGAAGATAAATGATAATTATTTATGTCGATTTTTGGTAATTTGTCATATTTATTGGAAATAATGTTAATTCATTTTTGGATAATTTTTGGTAATTATGACAGTTTTTCTTAAACATTGTTAATTTTCTGTTATTTATATTAATTTCTGGAAAATATCATATTTTTCTAGTAACATTGGTAATATTTTTTTATTTTATTGATTAACTTCTGTTAATTACTACTACTTTTTGAAGATCAATAATAATTATTTATGTTAATTTTTGGTAATTTATCATATTTCTTAGAAATTCATTTTTAGTAATGTTTTGAGTATTTGTTTTTGGTAATTATGATAGTTTTTCTTAAATATTGGTAATTTTATATTGTTTCTATTAATTTCTGGAAATTATCATCTTTTTTCTGGTAATATTGGTAATTTTTGTGTTATTTTCTTGATTAATTCTGTTAACTACTATTATTTGTAAAGATTAATGATAATTATTTATGTAAATTTTTGGTAATTTATCATATTTATTGGAAATAGTGTTAATCCATTTTTGGTAATTTTTGGACATTTTTTGTAATTATGACAGTTTTTCTTAAATATTGGTAATTTTATATTATTTCTATTAATTTCTGGAAATTGTCATATTTTTCTAATAATATTGGTAATAATCTGTAATTGAAATATCTTATAGTAACCGTGTTAACAGTGCAAACATGTATAACACTTGTAACCTTGTATACACGTTTAGCTATGTTGAATTATTTTGTTATTTAATAATATACACGCGTCGACTTCGACCCATCATATCATAATCGAAAATGGGTCAACACCAACCCGTATTCTCTCATCTTCTTCACCCGATTGTTAAAACTGGTTATTTTTACAGCATTATTTTTTCTTCTTAAATATTTTCTTCATAATCACACCTATGATGTTTGCACTACATTTGGAATTCAAAAAGATGGAGGTATTGTATTTTGTACCCGAATTCAAGAATAAAACCAACTCTTAACGCCTGAAAAGTGGTGTCACTTCACCCCCTGTTTTTTTTTTTGTCTAAAACAATGCCTTTCTGCCCTTATTATTAGTCCAAAACAGAGATATTTAATGTGGGTTCCGAATAGAGGAAGAAGAAAGAAGATGGAAAGGAGATGGGGAAGGGGATATTACATGTACAGGAAATGATTTGTCGACCTTCCACCGTTTTTTGTCCAAAACAGAGTCATTTCGCTGTGGTTTTTCGTCCAAAATAAGAGTATCAAAGAGAGTGAGCTCAGAACACAGAAAGAACAAAGGAGTTGGGGAAGTTTGATCATGAAGAAAAAAAGAGAGGAGTTGGGGAAATTCTGTTCATCCGCTGTTTTTCGTTCAAAACCGAGAAATAATGAGTTCTTGAAGTTGTGATGATGAGAAGTGGTTTCCTAGTTGGGCACAATCGTGATGAAATATGGCTTTAGAAAAGTCATCTGACGTGCCCCCAGTAATAGTTCAAATCGAGGAAGTTGATTGGTTAGGGATAGAATAACGTGGATTAAATAAAAAAATTAAAAAAAAATGATAAAATTTCTTTATCTTCTTGTTTTAATATATGGGAAAATCTATGATATTATATCAGATGAGATGGATCAATCAACATTTGATTTTCTGTTTTGGTGAATACAGGTTATCCTAGGTAACCGATTTCAAAAAGAACTATTTAAATCACATTTAAAAAAAAAATCATTTCAAGATAAAAAACACGTTAGCATCTTCACTGTTAAACATCACTCTCCCCCTTCTTTCTTTCTCTCCAAATTCCAACCCCCATAGATTTTTCCCCAAATTCCAACCCCCATGCCCTGCGTTATGCCAACCTTATTGTCAAGAAGTAATCGAGTCCCGCTACAGAGAGAGACAATCTTTATTGCCAATGGAAAATGGCTTCCCCAGCTGCAATGGAGTCCATTGTCGTCTTCAAGAGACCAGACAACCTTTGCTGGCGGAAGGTAATAATTAATTAATTAAGCTCTTTAATTATTTATTATTCTGTTAACCACCTACAGCCACATCTATAGACTGTAGTCTATAGGAGATGAGAGGTGTATTTTTCTGCCTGCATTTTGGTTATTAACCAGATTTCTTTTTTCCTGTGCAGTCACCAAGGAGGGATTGTTGTAGGATTCTACCATCGAAGAAGAGTTCCACAATGCACATATCTGTAGGCAATTGCCGAGGTGGTGAAGTAACTGAATTGTAGCACCGGAGACTCAGTTTTTGATTCATTAATCTGTATTTTTTGTGGGGGAGTGAGTTCATGACGGTAAGATCAGTTTTTGTTCACATTATAACTACTAATTCGTATAATATAATATTGTACTAGTAATAATGGTCTTTCTTGGTAGAGCTCCGACTCCAACATAACAAATCCTAACAAAACAAAATATCAAAATCTCTCTAGCTGGTAATAAATTCAGAAATATATCCAATCCAAAAGAAAATATAACTTATATATAATAGCTTTTCTAATTACACTAAATTTTGGTAATTTACATATATATATATATACACACTAGAGAATAACCCTATACTAAGTATGGGGCTAGTATTTTCTGATAATTTTTATTTTGTTTAAATAAAAAATGTTTAACTTTTTATTATTATTTCTTTATTTTTTAAAGATTATTTGTATTGTAATATTTAGTTAATTAATTATTAAGTATTTACTTAATTATTTAGTTAAAGATTAATATTATTTTTAATTAGTAATGGTGATGATTATTTTCTTATATTTTTATTAATATTCTGTATTTAATTACTGAGTATTATTGTTATAGTAGGTTTTCTAATTACACTAAATTTTGGTAATTTACATAACTTTAATGCACAATCAGTTTTTGAAGTTTACTATTTAGTTATCAAAGATTAAATTAAAAAAAAAACTAATATGGGTCTAACATCTTTGTAATCGACAATCTATTATGACCTATTTTATTTGAAACCCATCATTAATTTATGTTTTCTTAATTTGATTTAAGATATTAAATGAGATATTATTGGTAAACAATAACCCACTTTATTTGGTATATATTATTTATCTAATAAATTTATTTTGAAAGTTAAATTAGGTCGCTTCCTAAAAGTTAAATCAAGTTTGTAATTAATAAAATGTTTTCTTTTTTGAAAAAAAATCATTTAAAAACAAATGTGGGTTTACGGTAATCTTTTAATGGGTCCCACCATTTGTATTTAATAGACTATGGATAAAAATTTGTCAGGGACTGGTTCGTCCTAATATTTTGGAGAAGTACTTCTTCAAGAAGTACTTAAAAAAAAGCCAACTTGAAGTCACTTTTTCAAAGAAGTACTTCGTTTAAAAAAAGTACTTTTTCCCCACTTTTTTACCAAACACCCATAAGTACTTAAAAACCACTTAATGTGTGGTTCCATGTCTTAAAAGAAGTACTTCTTAAAAGAAGTATGATGAGAGTAGAATTTATCATATTTTTATCCCCAATTATTTTGTCTTTTATACTGAATTAGCACCTAATTGGACTCATATTTCTGTTCAGGGCATGAAAGAAGGCATCAGGAGCAAAGAAAGACAGATCAGATGATTTTTCACAGTTTCGACATCGTTCAGTAATCTGGGCCTAACTCGCGTATCCGAACTCCAAATGGGCTGATTCAAGATCCACTGGAACGATAAGAGAAAAAGCCACAACTTTCATGTTTTGGGCTTTCACAAATTTGGCCTGCATCGAAAGAAAATCTGGACCCGAAGTCGTGGCAATTTCATAGGAAGGCCCAATCCGCAGTTGAAGCCCAACTTGTAGAAAAGCCTGGTTGAAGCCCAATTCGCAGAGGAGATCTAATACGAATCCAAGAATAAGAAATTGAGAAGAGTCATTCCAGATCTAAATTCTTGATGTAATCTTAGAGAGATAAGAGGATTGAGTTCATTAGATAAAAAGATAAGATTAGAATTAGGATAGGACTTTCTATTTTTATAAAGATCAACTTCAAGAGGAAGTAGGAGACCACCCCCTCCCCTTTAAGCTATATAAAGGAGGGGGCGGACCAGCTTTAGGCATCACACAATCACTCAATCTTGGGGATTGAATCAAGAAGCAAGGAGCAATCAGTCAAGAAAGGAGCAAGAATTCAAGAAGAAGGTGGCGACAAGAGGAGGAGATCTCAGCATCATGGGCGATAACAAGAGTTTTATCTTTCCCTTTGTTTGCTTTAATTCTTCTATCATGAACTGATTTGTTTCTTGCTAGGGCTGAGGAAAGCCTAATTATGTTAATGAATATATTTTTATCTTTATGATTTATCCAAGATTGTGATTTTCATATAGTCTATGAATTATTGTGCTTAATGCAATTAAGAGCTTTGCCACCTCTTAATTGATTTGAGTTATGTGAATGAATCGAGAAAGGAATTCACATAATCGACTGAATAATTCATAGTGTAAATTGAATGGTATATAGAGATATATATACATGATTCATCTGAATTTCATGGTCTTCTTGGACTTAATGCACTCCCATCTTGAGAGTTCTACTCGAGAGATCGAAGGGCTACCTGATGGGTGTAGGTTTAGTATATCTCGAGAGAGAATATTAAATAAAATTGGAAAGACCTCAGTTTATGGAAATGACAAATAATCTTGGTTAATCGAACCCATCAATATTCATTGCATTGGTTAGGTGGACCAAAAGCCCTAGCGATTCCATCCATTTCAGATTCGATTAGTGATCACCTTCGCTTTTTTTTTGTTATGCTAATTTTTATTTTCAATAGTTCTTGCTCAATTCTGAATTTCGGTTGTCCAGATAATTAGGGAAGATTGTAGTTCTAATATTTATTTTGTTAAATCCCCGTGGGAACGATATTTTATACTACTTGATAACTAGTACACTTGCTAGGGTTATATTTATAGCTATCAAAGTACTTATTAAAAGTGTTCTCAAACAGAGCCTCAATAATTTTTTTACAATACAAAAATATCAATAATTAATTTTAGATAGGGTTATTCATCAAACTGATGAAACAAACCAACCCAATCAATTCGACCTGAGTTGGTTATTTTTCTAGCATTTTCGGTTGGCTTTGGTTCAGTAATTTGCCAACCTAACCAAGTTGGATCAGTTTTGCTTTGACTATTTGTAAACTGACCAAAATCAAATGACTTGACTATAGATACTTTTGAACCGATTGACCAGTCCAAAAATCGACACAAACTAGTACAACCCGAATGGCCAATTTTCACAAATGGTTAGTCCCTTTCGGGTGACCAACTCTCCAACCTGACCAAGTCTATTTGGTTGGCCAAACAATCTACAACTGAATTGAACCAACCTATGAACACTCCGAATTTTATCTAAGTTAATAGTCTAATCTCCAATAGTTATTGAAAATTTATTGCAAAAATACACAATTATTGAAAATATATTGATAATTGAAAGTACAATAAATAACTAATGAAAATACAATAAATAAAATAATTACAAAAATACAATAAATACTAAAAATTATATTAAATTACTCAATAAATAATATAATCTCAAATAATAGTTTAATCTCTAATAAATATTAATCAATAAATTATAACAAAAAACAATAAATAATTACTGAAATACAATAAAAATTAAGTTTGAGATATACAATAATAAATATAGATTAAGAGTATAAAATTATTATTAATAAATATTAATTTTTTGAAATTTATTTTCTAGAATTGTTAATGGATATAAGTGAAATTAGTTATTTACAATATTACTTAGTTATTTAAATAATAACATTATTTAAATTTTAAAATATTAGTTATTTATGGAATTTGATAATCCATAAAATTATAATTTATACTATTATTACATAATTTCATTATTAATTTTGTAAAATATTAAATTGTTTTTAATTTCAATATGATGTTATAATTATTTTGCTACTTTTAGGAAATTGTTTAAATTTATGTTAAAATCTAATTATATCAAACATTTTGTTAATTATTTAAAATATTTAGTTATTTAAATATTTAAATAATATGTAAAATATTTAAAATTTTTTGTTATTTGAATTTTATTTATTTTTATGCTATTACATAATACTAAATATTTTTTATATAATTATTTAGCTATTTTTAATATTTTGTTATTTAAGATATTTAGTTATTGAAATATTTAAATAACATTTTATTTTTTTATTGTTAAATTTTTATTATTTGAATAACATTTAAATTGAATAATCAGGAAAACAATAATTTATATTGTGAGTACATAATTTTGTGATGAATTTTGTAAAAATATAAAATTATTAATAATATGAATATTGTTAAATCTATTGGAATTGTTTTTTTTTATGTTTTTAATTAATATTTTATGATATAAAATATTTTAGAGTAAGAAATATGGGAATTTCCCCACTTTCCTATAAAAGCCAATCGAAAATACTAGAAAACCGACCTATTTGGGTTGAGTTGGTTGGTTTGGTTGGTTTCACAAATTTGATGAACAATCATAGCTGAAATAAATTATTGCTATTTTTATATTGTAAAAATTTGTTATATGTATTTTAAAATATAAATAATTATTAATTGTTTAAAAAATTAGAAATATAAAACAATTGTATACTTTTAGTTGTTTTATTGTTTAACTTTCCTTAACAAATCCCAAGCATCGCATGGGTCCCTACTAGTTTTTTATTACAACAGCCCAAAGCTTGAAGATGATCAGGCACAAAAGGACAAAATGGGCAAAATTGACTTTTTCTTTTGTTATGAACCAAAAGAAAACGTGCTTAATTAGATCAATTTTGAGTCCTCTATGGATATTGGATGACCTCCATTACTAAAAATGTAAGGATCAAATAAGATACAGAGAGATCCCAAATCATGCATCTTTTGAACTTCCCATTATTCAAAACTAGTGAATCACCCAATAAGTATGGGGAATCAGTAATGTTAAATTTACATTATGGAATCAATAATGTTAAAATTTATATTTATTAATATTTTAAATAATTATTAAAATTTCAAAAAATAGCTTTTCAACAATTATTAGCATATGGATAGTTTTCTTTTGTTAGGATACGTAGAGGGTTAATGGTTAACTGAGATTGATAGAATGTAGGTAGAAGTGGTTGTGGATAACCACTTCTGCATTTTCTACATTTTTTTAGGAATGGATTGAAAATGGTGGTAGTGGGTTGTAGGTTTTAACAACTTCTTAGAAAATGCCATGTGTCTAGCTTTTCAAAAAAAAATGAGAAGGCCATGTGTTTGAATGGAGGGCAGTTGTAGCCTGATAGTGGGTTGTGGGATTTAACATGAATTAGAAATTGCCACATGTCTAGTTTTCTAGAAAATGGGAAATCTACTTGCCTGAATGGTAGTAGTAGGTTATGGGCTTTAATAGCAACTTCTCAGAAAATGCCATGTGTCTAAATTTGGAAAGTCACGTGTCTAAATGATGGAGGCTATAGCCTGAAAGCCTTCATTTAATATATATATATTAGATTTCAAATTCTAACTATTAGGGGGTGTTCTTTTTTCGGATTTTGAGAGGGGGAAAGTTGGTGAATGGAAAATGGGACTTTGGTTCCCATTGACCAAAAATCCCATGTTCTTTTTTCATATTTATGTGGGGACCAGGGAAAGTTTATTTTCTTGGGTAAGTGATATCTATCTCCTAGGTGGATAAATAACTTTCCCACCTAGGAGAAAAGTTGCCAACACTTGAATGGGACAAAAATACCCTTTTTAATAATGGATTTTTATGGCTAAAATGATCATTGCCTTATTTACATGAGAAATAAAAGAACATGGGTAAATGCACTTATCCGAATAAGTGTTTCCACTACAAGAAAAACCGGCTAAGCCGGTGCTTGCTAAACCGCTGGCTTAGCCTTTTAAACTACCAGCATAGATATGAACCGATGGTTCAGTGGCCGCCTTCTTTAGTTGCATCACCCTAAGTCATGGACGCCGGTCTAGAATACAAAGACTGCCGTCCTAGGGACCCGGTCCAACTATTACTTGTCTTTTCCTTTTTTCATCAGAGTTCTGCTTCTAGTATTCATCCCAAAGCATAAATGGGTTGAAATAACTTCGTTGCAATCCTATCTTCTCTTTATGGGCCGAGAAAAATATCGTCCATTGGTCCAAATGGTTTTCGCAGGATTCAAATCAAATAAACCGCATATTAGACGCATAATGGATTGAGTTATACTTGCAGCCATTATATGGCTCAGTCACAAAAGATGCCATCCTTCTGATTCCATGATTAAAGGACAATCGAATCATGCAGTCCCTTTATGGTATTGAATCGGTTCTTTTGTGCAACAGTGTTATCCGATTTGTCTTGGATCAAATAGTTGAACCAGTGATGTGATTTAATGGGCTTTTCGAATTCGGAAAAAAAAATTGTTAAGGCTCAGTTTGGAAAGAGTACAAATACAAATTGTAGAGTGCAAAAGCAAAACTATTCCTTCCAAACTGAGCCTAAACCACTAGGCTATGTTTGGTTTGAAGGAAAAGGTAGGGAAAGGAAGGGAAAGGTATCAAAACTTATACAAGGTTTATTAAGGTTTTCTTACTTTTCCTTCCTTTCCCTACTTTTTCCTTCAAACCAAACATAGCCTTAATTCCCATAAGATTTCTAACAAACAATAAAACCTTCCTCCGGTTTTATAGTAATCCTTGAATCAGTGTTGTAAAACTGGATGAAAAAGCTTTACCTCGAAATTGCTATCTTAATCCTGAGCACTTCCTCCTACCTCAATTCCCTTCGTATGAAGCAAAGTGGAGCACTAGTAAAATTTGCACTGCAAAGAGACTGAGGGCTCAATTTGCCAAGAGTGCAAATACAAATACGTAAAGTGCAAAATGGAGCCATTTATGGCATATTCCATCTGTAAATCCAATTAGATTTGACTCCATCTATGGCAGCAGTAGCGCTGGATGTAAGAATCAAACCAGTAACCCAAATCATTCTATGAATAGAAATAAACTCAATCTGAAATATATAATTGATGCTCTCAACAGCACAAATGCCGACTTATATTAACTTCCTCATGACAGAGGATTCTTTAGCAAGTAGGAGACCTTCAACTTATCCTCAACACATTACAGGGGAAAATATTTACTCACAAAATCCTCAGTCACAACTTACAGAGGACAAGCTTCAAAAAAAAAAAAAAAAAAAAACACCTGGTAGGATAATGAACTTTCTGAATGATGATGTAGTTCTCCTATTCTCCGGTCTGTCCTGCCAACAGAAGTATCGAACAACAACTATCAGTCTCACCCATTCTCGTTGAGATATCTTTCAGCAATTGCAACATGAGCTGCAGCTCCAATGGGGAGAACCTCTTCATCAATCATGAAATAAGGAGAGTGGCCAGAGTGTGTCGAACCCAATGTCTCATTCCTCACACCAATGTAAAAGAAGGCTGCTGGGACCATCTCTGAGTAGAAGGAGAAGTCCTCTGCACCCATCATTGGTGGTACCACAATGAAATTCTTGGCACCCACCAAATCAATGGCCACCTTCTTCACATGTTCATACATGTACTCATCATTCACTGTTGGAGGGTATATCTGTGTTTCCTTCTTGAAAAAATCAACAGTGGCCGAACATCTGTAGACGCTAGCCTGTTCTACGATAACCTGTTTAAACAGATACAGGGGATAATGAGGGCTAATCAGGTGATGAAAACACATTGCACAACAGAATATGAAACAGCAGCTGCTTCTATTTCAAAGTAAGAACCATTCAATCACAGACCTCCTCTACTCTTTTCAGGAGCCCGTAGAAGCTTGCATTAGAAAAAGCTCTGAATGTACCAGCAATAGTAACTGATTGGGGAATCTGGTCAAGATTATCACCTCCATTAAATGAAGCCACTGATACTACCTGCAGCAGGAGAAAGACTATTACAACAGTTTCGGAATGCCCATCAACAATAATGAACATATATCCAGCATAAATTTACCATCTTAAGTATATGCTTCTTATTAAATAATATCTATTATATTACCTAAAAAGAAAGAATTATCTAGGAAGTCTTATTAATTAAAGCCTTGCATACTAATACATAGTATGCTCAATTTTCAGAAATCAGTCAAAAAGAGTTCTACAACCATCACACATTTACAAATTTTAGAATTTCAAGTACACCATTTTAGCCCTAAAAGGGGTTTAAATCCAATTCTCATTTTTTATTTACTCCAGATGAGGGTTGATAATTCAAACTATGAGGTGTTACACCAGAAAAAGAATCATCAATCTTGAACCCTACAGAAAAAAATAAGGGCCATTGTGGAATACTTTTTATTGAAAGAACAAAGGATTGTACTGTATTAAGAAGTGTGTCATTAAAAGATAGAATGACCCTTGTATGCTGAAGATCTGTACAATGGAGATGTACAATCAGATCTGTACATCAATGTGCAAATCTGTTTATAATTCTGGCTACTTTCAGACTCAAAACTGCATTCCTCATGCTTGTCAGCCAAAGATTTTATTATTGCAACAAAAGCCTACAGAGATAAGGAATGTGGCTACTACCAGTTTCCTTTTAAATGATAACAGAAGACTTATTCCATGCTTTTTCCCTTTATCATTACAGAAGATTTCATTGGAAAGAGAAAAAAAGAAAAAGAAAGAAAAACAGCGGAGGAATACGAAGAAAAACCTGCGAGTCCAGAGGATTTGCTTCACGAGACACAAGGTTTTGCAAGCTTATCACTGCAGCTGAGGCAGCCAAAACAGGGTCCACAGAGAGGTGAGGACTCCCAGCATCGCCTTTTCTCCCACTTATTACGGCTCTGAAGAAGCCACAGCCAGCAAGTAAAGGACCAGGCCTTGAGCCAATAGTTCCAGTAGGACGCTCATGTGATACATGAATAGCAAAAATGGCTTCTACATCCTCCAGAGCTCCGTCTTGCATCATCCTCTTGGCACCGTTACCAGCTTCCTCTGCTGGTTGAAAGATAAGTATCACAGTTCCCTATTACAAGAAGAAAGCAAGTGGGTTAGGATTTGAGAAAATATAAGATCAGATAGGAAAATATAGACATAAGATAGAACATACAATCATGCCCTGTTCAGACAAGTAACCCAGGAAGTTAAAAATAACTCAATTAGATCAGAGAGTGTTGTGGAGATTTCATGGAAGGATAGTTCTACCACCACAAATGTCTGATGATATGAAAAAGGAAACTTGAAAAATTGCCAGATTCAATTTTCATGTGTAGGATAATTGGGTTGAGTTGACTTGAAAATAATATTTTCAGGAAACTTGAAAAACTGACAGGCTTACCTTTTATGGACAAATGATAACATATTACCACATTTTTAGATTAAATCTGTGCAGAGGTATTTGGAAGAAAAACACATCCAAAGAAATTTGTCACTTGCAAAGAAAAAACAACCCTAACAAGCATTTTAGCAGAGCAAACCACCATAAGGGGCCACTGTATGTACTGCAGTTTCAGTGAACCAAAATCCAAATTACTGCAGTTTCGGTGAACCAAAAGCCACTGATGCCATTTTTAACCATGCAAGGTAATTTTTTTCAGAATGTGTGATACATGAACATTCTGAACAAATTGATGAAGAAGAAAAGAAAAGGTTCTGAAAACTAACCTTGCACTACCTATGTCAGTTTATTCTTTTCAATTGACCAAACAACTATTAACTGAAGCAAAAAAAAATTACAGAAGCATGTTCAATGGAAAGGGTAGAAGCAGGGAGAGGCTAAAATCTGAGGAAAAAAAAAAGCTGCAGACAGACCTTGAGATTGTTTTCACGGCTCTTCAATATCTTGGCCGCACCAAGAAGCATGGCCGTGTGTGCGTCGTGTCCACAAGCGTGCATTTTGCCTGGGACTTTGCTTCTGTGTTCCCATTCCACTGCTTCCTGCAACAAGTTCCTCATCACAATCAAATCCAGATCTCCGCCTTTCCGCATTCTTTGATAGAAAACCATGTAAGCTTTTCAATCAAGAAACCACAAAATTTTATAACTAACTTAACGACCGGAAATTCTTTAAAAATTAACAGCTTTTTAAGTAAAATAAATATATTACAATATCATTCTTCCTGCAGATTTTATTGTTTATTTCACCTAATAAAAAGTGCCCAGAAATTCAGAGAAACAAATATATTAACTCAGAGCGAGGACAACCGTACTATCTACTCCACCTACCCTGTCTCAACATAAACTCCGACACAATGGCTAACTAGTTTCGCTTCGGCTTCTCATCCGAAACGAAATTTCGGCCAAATAGTTGAAAAAAAAATGTCAGCTTCATATATGTTCTAACTTGTAACAGAACTACGGAAAGATAAACAAAACCTGAATAGGCAGAGCATCCATGTCGGCCCTGAGTGCAATGAAGGGAGGACCACCGGTTCCAACGGAAGCTCGGATGCCGGTCCCCGCCAATGGAAAGCGGTAACTGATTTGTAACTGGTCCAACTCGTTCCGAACCAGTCGACTCGTCTCGTACTCCTGGAAAGCTAACTCTGGGTTTTCATGTATCCTCCTCCTCAACCCCTTAAGCCACTCCACCGTCTCCGGCCGTTTCGCCAGCTCCAGGATCTCCTCCGAATACTTCGTGACCCAAACCCCACAGTCCTCCTCCTCCAACGATGGCGACGTTGACGGCATGTGTGAACGCCGATATGAACTTCTGTTCTTGAGGAACGAATCCTCAGAACTAATATAGGCTCCGCCATCGAAGTACGTGTAAAAGAGGTCGGAGGAAGTGCTTCCGCCGATGATTTTGATGCAACTAACAAATAGAAGGATTGAGATTAAGAAGAACCCAGGTCCCTGAAGAGGACCCATCTCGAGTTAATTTGCGTAACAGACAAGAGTCGGAGAGGCGAAGGAACTATATTTAAAAAGAATGTCTAGGGAGAGAGAAGGTCCGAGGAGGTGGAGCCATGGAGAAGCAAAAGAGAAAGAGAGAGAGAGACTGAGAGGCCATCTTTAACTCGTGGGGGTAATTCATAATTGATGCTGGGTATCACATGGGAGAAGTGTGTTCTTGCCTGATGCGCAGCAGCCCCCACCACTCTGTGATTGATCGACATCAAGAGGCAAACTTAATGCCTCATAGCGCCTTATGGGCGGCTATGGCCTATGAGCTATGGCTTCTCTCTGCATGCGTTAGACGTGTTATCTCTGAACAGGTTGTCTGGCTAAAAAATGACTGGAATCCACAGATGGCTTCAACTCATCGAAACGTTAATACAAGGAGCAGTGAAGATGACAGAAGAAAATAATAGGTTCCATTCAAATGTAGCTCTCACACCACTCCTGCAATGATGGCAGATGCAATGTGACATTGAGGAATCATCCTTTCAATATTTGTCACGTGTCACATTTTATAGAGGATCCGAAGCACATTATCAACAAATGGGTCTCACTTAGCTTAAATCAATAGTCAATATCAGAAAAATTAGCAAGACTTGGCTAAATTAATCTAGAGCTTTGATAATGTTGGTTTAATCATCCAATTCACAATCTTTATACAGTTGAGACTTGACATAAGACTTTGTTTAAATGAGTTAAATTGAGTTGAAAAATCTTACTTTTAAATTGTACAAGTTCTGCTGTTAATGTTATCTAGTATTGCTGATGATGCCGATGGTACGTACTTGCCTAGTTGGTATAGCCAATCTTCTTTTACATCATCATCATTTATCTTTGTCTTCTCCCAATCTTACATTGAGTCCTGCTTTATGAATCTATCAGTGATGTTTAAATCTTTCCTTCACTATTACCCCTGTTTTTTTTATTTTTTCTATCCCTAATTCTAGTTCATTCAATTGTAATAAACGTTGATGGTTTATTTTGTACGTGATTAAACCATCTTAGTTTATTTTCTATCCCTAATTCTAGTCCATTCATTACTGATAGCTTTTCGGTTCATTCATCTTACTATTCAAATTTCTTTTATAGTCATTATTTAGACATGGAAGTAGATGAAAAACCACAACCTTATTACACATGCTTAAATTACCCTCATTTGTGAGAGTTCTGTTTGCTTTACGCTGTTACAAGAAAAATAAAGGAAAATTTTCTTAAAAATACTCCTAAGTTTTAATAAATTAACTTACTCAAACCTTAATGTCTTAAAGAAATTACCTTAAAAGTATCCCAAGATTTCTAACAATTCATAATCGACATTAACCTGAAAAAAAAAAAAACTATTTTACCTTTCATATTTGTTTATTTTCAAAATAAAAACATTTACCACTATTCTGTTCTGTTTCTATGGCTCTTTCAAAATGATTCCATGGTGCAGGTTGAGATCCGTCAGTCGGCTGCTCTTCGAAACTGTATGAACATTGCTTTCTTGTTTGACCCGCATACATCTATATAGAATGAAGCTGTAGTAAGAGAACACTTTGAAGCCACCACTGATGATGCCCTATTACAAACCCCACTTCCTCTCCAGGCCAACACGCTCTAGGGCATGTTGACTGCATCTAGACTTGTCAACCCAGAATTTAATATTTTGCATGGCGTGCTTTGAAGGGTGTGTTGCCAATCAACCATGCACTAGACAAGATTTACCCTTTTTGCCTTTAAAAGTCATTCCGAGTTGGAAACCTTAGAGCATGTATATTAACCACTGGTGCAGACAGTTTGGTTTGGCGGTGATCTTTCACTCTGGCCTCTTGATGTTCTTCATCGTTCTTTCGATCTAGATTGGCTAACTTGTTGGCATAAAATTGATTTACAAGAATCCAATGCTGAACTCTCTTTTTTCGGCAGAGGTCTTACCATACTTTGGTGCATTTAGATGGGCTCGTGTAAGGTAGTTTTTGAGGCAAATCCTTTTCATCTCACTTGATAAGGGATAATTCAATGATGTGACGATGCGTGGAGTGACGGAATGATGTGATGACACTTTAGCGATTTCGGACACCTCAGCGATCTCAATCACGTTGGGCACCTCGAGTCACCCGGTTAGACCGAGTCTTGATTAGTTCAATTGAATGTACCGATTTGTCGAGGTTCCACATAGTCTCCCTCCAGAAGTAAGCCAGATGTCTCTAATTTCCTTGGGATCATGACATATGTCAATGGATCTTAACTTTTCCCCACCCGATTCAGACAGACCTGGATAAGCCTTATCAGCTTACTCGGAGTCCATCTTCGGGTGCAAAACTCACTCCGGACTAGACGGGCCGACGATCTCGGGCATAAATCGTGAGGCCCAGGGCAGCTTGCCTATATAAAGGCCTCACCTCTAGCCTCACAAGGTACGCGTAGTTTAATTTTTGAATTCCCTTACAATTAAGCTCCTGCTCTCTCAATCTCCACATTGTTGACTTAAGCATCGGAGTGCCCACACCGGGTAAAGCACTCCAGACACTCTAACAACCTTGTTTTGCAGCCCAACTAGGCGACATCACTAGCCTGACGTCTGAGCTGTCCTCCAGTAGGGAGCTACCAGATCGCGCTACATTAATTGGCACCCTCTGTGGGATCCCGCAACAAAAAGTCATATTCTCGCTCTACTTCCTTACTTCTATAAATCTCAGTGGCTTCCGCAAGCAACCAATCCTCCTCCAACAACGACAACCAGGTCACAAGGGGACAAGACCAACCTGCAGCACATCCAGGAAGTCCCCTTTGTAGCCATCGGGCAATTCACAGTGCCCTTGGCCTTACCAAGTGTTCTAGTAATACTAAACCCAACCTTCCCCTTGTACCAAGTGAACGCACCTCTCCTTCCAGTCAAGCCATCAGTAGTTCCTGTTGGGATCGATGTGCGCCAGTTCAACGAATTGGTGCAGTACGTCTATGGCACGAACCTGCAAATGAGGACGTGGGAGAAGAGATTTGCCAGCCTGGTAGGAATGCAACAACAGCCACAACAACTAAAACCCCAACAACAATAGTAGTAGAACCAACAGCCCGATGATCAATAGCCCAACAACCAGCACTAGGACCAGGTTTTGAACCCACCTTGTTGCACTGACGACTGGAACTAGGTCCTGGTTGAAGAGCATAACCAAGCCATTGAACCTATTAGAACCGAAGAGAATAGCTTGACTGAGGTGTTGAGGAGAAGGTGTCGCCAACATGCATGCCACAACACTAGGAGAAGCCACCTCGTTCCCACCAACAATGAGGAGGCAGATAGAAAAGGTGAGGTGAGTTAGGTCATTGCCCAGCTAGCAGCACAATAGGTGACCCATACCTCCCCTTTAGCACTTGAGATCCTTACGGCCCCATGGCCTAAGGACTTTAAAGCCTCGAGCCTAGAATCTTTTTACAGAACCACAAACCTAGTTGACCACATAGACAACTTCAAGGCCTTGATGCAGTTACACGAGGCGAATAATGTGAACCTGTGTATGAACTTCCCGACCACTTTCTGGGGTACAAATCGGATGTGGTACTCGGGACTGGGTGTGAGCTCCATAAAAAGTTGGAACCAGTTCGCAAACCTCTTCACGACGCATTTTGTCACTAGAAAGATATGTTTGTAGTTTGCAACCTACCTATTGAATGTAGTTGAGTGACCAGATGAGACGCTCTGGGATTACATTAAGAGATTCAACCTTGAGTGCCTCCAAATCCCAAACCTTGACCTAACAATTCAGCTCACCGCAGCGGTCAACGGCATTCGCCACCCCGACTTGTGCTGGGAAGTGGAGTTGAGCCCGCCATGTTCTATGGAGGAGTTCCTCCACCAGGCCGACAAGTTCACCAAGGTGGAGGAGGCACTCAGATCTCGCTTAGAGCTGAGCGGGAAGAGGAAGCAAGTAGAAGAAGAAACAGGGAGCAACAAATAGAGGCGCAAGAGTAAGTCTCCAAAGAGAAGCATGTCATCCCGCAATAGGCGAAGCAGGTCACCTAGAAGAAGGAGCAGGTCCCCCCATTGAAGTTCTAGATCATTAGGGTGGCCAAGAACCCCTCCAGTTCAGAACAGAAGTTACATCGCCCTCAATGCAAAGAGGGGAGAGATTTTGATGCACATTAAGATGGTTGAGTATTAGTGGCCACATAGGATGAGAGGCAACTCCGCCAAAAGAAATCCAAACAAATATTGCCACTTCCACCGCGACATAGGCCATGACACAGAGAATTGCCGTAACTTGGAGGTCAAAATCGAGGAGATGATCCATCATGGCTACCTAAAGTAGTTCATCAAGCATGATGATCGGAGCCGACCTACTAACCAACCAAGAAAAGTGCCAGAGTTGAGGAAGAACTAGGACCAAGATCAACCACCTCGGTACCCACCACCACTGGAGCGACCCATTCACGGAGTGATCAACATGATCACTAGAGGTTCTATCATGGTAGGATGCACTAGTGTGGCGGTGAAGAACTCAGTTCGGGAGCTTGAGCATGAGGACAAGAACCTGCCGAAGTGCCCTCGTGTGGAGGAAGTCATATATTTCACTGAGGATGACACTCGCGGGATCCAGTATCCGCATGATGACGCCCTCATCATTAAAATGATTAATAATGACTTTGAGGTAAATCAGATTCTGGTTAGCTCTGGAAGCTCGGTCGACATCCTTTTTATGGACACCTTCGAAAAGATGCAACTCGAGAGGAAGGATCTGTAGCCAGTTGACATCCCACTCATTGGCTTTAGCGGAGCCATGGTGAAGCCTCTAGGCCGGATTAAAGTGCTAATCGCAGCAATCTCAAAGCCAAATTCAATCCATTTCGAGCATAGCTTCCTGGTGGTCGCGACTCTGTCCCCCTACAATGCCATCCTAGGTTGGCCTATCTTGCATGCACTTCGCGCGGTGGTGTTGGCCTTCTACCTATCAATGAAATTCTCGATGAGGTACGGAATAGGGGTAGTACGAGGTGACTAGCTGAAAGGGAAAGTTGGCAGACAATGTCAACTTGGAGCTGCCCTCGGAAAACACCGATGAGTGAGCTCGCCCAAAGGAAGACAGCGTCCTGGTCCTAGTCTCAGACACCGAGCTCGAGAAGACAATCCAAATCGGAGCTTTCCTTGCAGAACCACTATGAGCATAAGTAGTAAGCTTTTTACTTAGCAATTTAGATGTTTTTGCATGGTCAGTAGCAGAAATGCTCGACATAGACCCCTCTATCATTACTCATAGATTTAATGTTGACCCTTTAGTTAGACCAGTCAAGCAGAGGAAGAGGAACCTTGCCCCAGAGAGGTGGAGGATAGTTGATGAGGAGATTGGGAAGCTTCTTGTAGCAAACTTTGTTAGAGAGGTCCAATATCTAGGTTGGGTAGCCAACCCAGTGCTCATGAAAAAAGCAAAGGGCAAGTGGCGCATATGCGTCGACTACACCGACTTCAACAGAGCCTACCCAAATGACAGTTTCCCACTCCCTAGAATAGACCGCCTGGTAGATGCGACCTCAGGGCACAAGTTGCTGAGCTTCATTGACGCCTACTTTGGCTATAACCAGATTTGAATGGACTTGATAGATCAAGAAAAAAACCACTTTTGTAACCGAACTGGGCTTATATTGTTATAAAGTAATTTTCTAGCGACTTGTAAACAAGATTTTTACACCTTTAATTGGAAATAAAGTTGAAGCATATGTTGATGACATAGTCATGAACACCCAAATTTTTAGTTCTTTAATTTCTGATTTAAATTCTGTTTTTTAAATTTTAAGAAAGTTTGACATGAAACTCAACCTGAACAAATGTGTCTTTGGGGTTACATTGGGAAAATTCCTTGGATACATAGTGTATCGACATGGCATCGAAGCCAACCCAGAGAGAACCAAGGCAATCTTAAATATGAGACCACTTAGGTCAATTAGAGAAGTACAAAAGTTAACAAGCTGGATAGCCGCCCTAAACCGATTTATGTCTAAGTCGGCTGGGTTGTCTCCCATTCTTTAAGGCCATAAAGAAAAACAAAGACTTTGAGTGGACCGAGGAGTGTCAGCTCACGTTCGACGAGCTCAGAATGTATCTAAATTCAACACCCTTATTGACCAGACTGGAACCAGGTGACAAGATAAAACTCTACCTCTTCGCGAGTGATGAGGTGGTTAGCTTGGTACTAATCCGAGAGGTAGCAACCTGTCTACCTATATAAGTAAAGTTTTGCATGCAGTTGAGACCAGGTACCCCAACATAGAAAAACTGGCCATTGCCTTGGTATTGGCAGCTCGGAAGTTGCGCCCATACTTTTAAACCCATACTATTGTAGTCCTAACCGACCGACCTCTGAGGCACGTATTTCAGAAGCCCGAGGTCTCGGGAAGGTTGATGAAGTGGCCTATTGAGCTGAGTGAATATGACATCCAGTTTGAGTCGCGCTCAATAATTAGAGCTCCGGTCCTGGCTAACTTTGTCACCGAGTGCACATTCAGCACGTCAACCCCTGAATTGACTGAGCCTACTACCACGTCGGAGGCATCAACTAGTTCGGCACCCATCCTGACTTGGGATGAGGAGCCCTAGATCCTCCACATTGACGGCTCATTTAACCAGTGCAAAAGTGGAGCTGGACTGATACTTTACGGGCCTAGCAAGGTGAAGTTGGAGTATGCCCTCCAGTTTGCATTCGAAGCATTGAACAATGAAGCAAAGTACGAGGCGCTGATAGCTGGGCTGACTTTGGCGAAGGAGGTCTGTGCAAAGCACATCGTGATATGCAGCGATTCTCATATGCTGGTAAACCAGGTGAATGGGTAGTATGAGGTCCGAAAGCCTGCCATGTCGGCCTATTTGGTTAAGGTGAGAGAGCTCCCGCCCGACTTCCACTGTTGGTATATTCAATAGATATCGATGACCAAGAACATAGAGGCTGATGCTCTTTAAAAGCTGGCTTGTGCAATAGAAGTTACAAGAAGAATTATCTACATTGAAGGCCTGCCGCGACCCAGCATAGAGAGGGTAGTAGAAGAGGTTGCTCTTGTTCTGGCTGTGAAGCAGAGCAAGATGGATCTGCTCATTAACTATCTACACCATAGGACCCTACCGGTAGACCACAATGCAGCTCAGAGGGTAGAGCAGCAGTCAACTCGCTACTTCATTATTGGCAAGCAGTTGTACCATAGGTCTTTTATGCTTCCCTATTTGTGTTGTTTGCACTCTACAGAGACAAGCTAGATGGTACACGAGATCCACGAGGGTCGCTGTGGAAGACACTTGGGGGGGTAGGATGCTTGTCCGAAAAGCGCTAAGGAAAGGATACTACTAACCTACAATGAAGGTAGACGCACTTGAACTCATTCAGAGGTGTGATAACTGTTAGAGGCATGCTAACATACCACACCAGCCCGCCGCCGACCTGAAGTACCTGACCATCCCGTAGCCATTTGCTCAATGAGGGATAGACTTCCTCGGTTCTTTTCCACTTGCGACCGGGTAGAGAAGGTTCTTGGTTGTGGCTGTTGAATATTTCACAAAGTGGGTGGTAGCCGAGCCTCTAGTATCAATCATAGCCCATAATGTACAAACCTTCTTTTGGAGGAATATAGTTTGCAAATCCGGACTCCCCAAAGTGTTGATATTGGATAACGGGAAATAGTTCGAGGACATCAAGTTCTAGGATTGGTGTACTGAGATGGCGATCCAGTAGAATTTCACCTCGATAGTTCATCACCAAGTGAACGAACAAGCCAATCCTCTGCAGATTAAAAGCTTGGCTTTCCCAAGCTAAGGGTTTGTGGGTAGACAAACTGCCCAGCATTCTTTGGGCCTACCGGACTACAATCAAAACAATTGGAGAGACCCCCTTTAATATGGCACATGGAAAAGAGGCCATCATACCTACCGAGATCGAGGTGCTCACTCTATGGTTTAGGCGTACGACGAGGAGACCAATGACGATGAGCTACAGACCAACATCGACTTGGTGGAAGAAGTCCAGGACCTAGCCTCTATCTGGACCGCGGCCTACCAGTAGCGAGTATTTCGGTACTATAATGCTTGAGTCAAGAAACGCCACTTCTGAGTTGGAAACCTAGTACCTTAGAAAGTTATGGTACATGAGCCCAGTGTAGGTAATCTAGGACCGAACTAGGAAGGTCCCTACAGAGTACTATGGGTGACTAGTGAAGGAACATACGAGCTTGAGATGTTGGAGGGGAGTCTGGTACCCTATGCCTAGAACATGGATAATTTAAGGAGATACTACATTTGAGCTCGGGAATTTAGTGTCCACAACTTTATGTATAAAAAGAGACCACCCGCCTTGGCAACCTGGTCGAGTCGACCTGCACTATGGAGCACGCCAGATAAACCACATTTAAAAGGGGATGCCAAGTCACTCTCAGCCTCAAGGCCCCTTATGCCGACTTGGCAATGACGTTAGCAATTAGATATGCTTAGTCACTTTGGCACATAGGCAGTTTGGGTTATTATCCTATACTATGCCTAGTCGCTTTAGCACCTAGGCACCTCGGGTATAATCCCATACTTGGTATATTTTTGTAAAGTTTCAAATTTAAAAGAAGAAAGACACGAGGTATGCAAGAAGGAAACTTCATTGAAGATAAATAGTAATTACATTGTCATCAAAAATAAAAAAGAAAGAGAAAAGCTTTCTCAGGCCGATCACAGAGGCTTGGCACTTTACATATGTATAAGGGGGGTCCAAGAAATGAGGCAATGAAAATTCAAACGTCTCAGGGCTCCTTGTCCCCTTCATCAACTACATTGGCAGCATCCACATTGGCTCCGAATTCAGCTCCTTCGCTAATCCTGTCTTCTTTGTCCTCGGAATCGGGCTCTAGATCGACTTGATCTATCATCTCATTGGTACATGCCGAGGACTTGATTGGTGAAAGATCGTGTTAGGGGTACACTAACCTCGCGTTCAGTGAGGTGAGTGTCCTTTTCTTGCAGCTCCTTCTTGAGCTTCTCGATGTGAAGCTCTGACTCATCGTTTTGGTTCCATTCAGTGACCAGCTCATCTTTTAGCTCAACAATGAAGGACACAGCCTATTCAACTCGAGATTGGTACTCATTCGCCGCTACCTTGGTAGTTTTAGCTCTCACTAAATACCACTCAGATTGCTTGACAAGGGAGTGGGTCAAGGTGTTCGCCTACAAAGGAAAGCAAGAGCTAAGTATGGAACATAGATCAAGAATAGCATAATGAGGAGGTTAGAAACTTATCATCATGAGGAAGTGCATGACCTTGCCGCCGAGCTAGCCAGTACACACCTAAGAAAGATTAGAGATCTCCTTGGGGAATATGGCCTCCTTGCTCTTGATCAGGGTAGTCTTAAAGTCCATGATTGTCTGCCTCCCCTATCAAGAACACCCTCAGTTCCCAAACTACAGGTCGTCAGGGCCTTAGGCAGTGGAGGGTGAGCCTCGGGTGTCTGGGCTGCCTCAGTCTCCAATGAGGTTCTCCCCGCCTGATCTTCTCCAACCAAGTCAACCACTGGGGCCACTTCAGAAATACTCGGCACTACGGGCTCAAGAGAAGACACCTGAGGTGCTTCCTTGTGGGCCACTTTTCTCTTCTTCCTCTTCCTCATACTCTGAAGAAATCTGGTAGTCAAAATGCTCGACATATCTCCTACACAAGAAGAATAAGAGTTAGTCAAGCCAAAACGAAGTAAAGAAAGTAAATGCCCAAACTTGAGACGACGACCTACCCGAAGGAATCAGCCTGGCCTGAATCAACTTCTCCTTGATCAAAAGGTCATTTAGCATCAATTGGCGATTTACTAGGTTCCACGCTCTCTGGCTTGCATTTGCTTGCTTAAATTTTCCCCGTTGTCTCTCACCCCCTCTCTCTAGTGCGTTGGGAAGGTCCACCCACCGGATAACTCAAGGAAGAATTACTTGTTCTTCCAGGTCGACACTTTAGAAGGGAAGCCATGCAAGAGCTTGTACTTGGGTCGGTAAGATAGATAGTAGCTAACTTTGCCCGAGGTGCTAGTAGGGTTTTGCTTTATTTGGTAGAGGCCAATAAAGGTCTTAATGTCTAAAGGAAGGCCGATATGAAAGAAAAGGGAGATTGTACCGACCAAGGTACGGATGGAGTTTGGGTGTAACTGATCAAGGCTGACATTATAGTACTTCAAGATCTCAGGAATGAAAGGATGTAGTGGAAACTGGAGACCCGCCTTCAGAGCCTCCTCAAAGATGGCTACCCTATCCTCCTCATGCTCCCAAGGGAAAGCCCTAATAGAAAGAGAGTAGCCAAAGTGGTTAGGGATTCTATACTAAGCCGCGGGACTGTGGATCTCATTGGCAGTGATTTTAGAAGGACTGATGTGGTCCGACACTCTGATCCTAGGTGGCCGTTGGGAAGATGAAGCCCCTTTATGGGAACCTCATCGGTCTTGGACCGAGGACCCTTCCTCAGCCTGATCGGGCTGCCCTCTCTCCTCACCGGACTCACCACTTGACATAATGAAAAGAACAAGGAAAGAAAGTAAAGGAACACAACTCACCTAAAGGACGAAACGGTTGACCTCGCCGACCTGATTGAAGACACTAACGACATCGTGCTCCACAACCTCAATGTGCACCAATGCTTAAAAGGGACGAAGAAAATGGGCCCCCAAGGGCCTTATTTATAATTGCCTAAGCCAAGCACGGACAATCCAAATCAAACAGATCCAACGGTTACTAGGGGTGCGATTGTTCGTATTCTGAGGCAAAAACAATTGAGAAAGTTTTTGACGTCCACAGAGCTTAATCTTCACGTGACATCTGTGCGTGCCCGAGACACGACCTTGCCTCCCAAAGTCGAGCCAGTTGAGTCAATCAGGTCTAAACCGTTGGTTGAATCCAAGACCAGGCCAAATGCTTTCAAATCGATGATACTCCCGCCCCGAGTTGACCACATTGGGCTCGGAACTGGGAGGCGATTGATGAGGGACAATTTGGCCCGTCCAATGATGTGATGACGCGTTGAGTGACGGAATGATGTGATGACACCTCAGCGACCTTGGACACCTCAGCGATCCCAATCACCTCGGGGCACCTTGGGTCACCTAGCAAGACCAAGGCCCAAGTTGCTCAATTGAATGCGCCGACCTGTCGAGGTGCCACGTAGTCTCCTTCCAGAAGCAAGCCAGCTGGCTCCGGTCTCCTCGGGATCATGACATACGTCAACGGATCTTATCTTTTCCTCGCCTAATTTGGATGGACTTGGATAAGCCTTATCAGATTACTCGGAGTCCATCTTTGGGTGCGAAACTAACTCCGGACTAGACGACCTGACGATCTCCGGCATGCATCGTGAGGCCCACGACAACTTCTTATATAAAGACCTCGCCTCTAGCCTCACAAGGTACGTGCGATTTACCTCTTGAATTCCCTTACAATTAAGCTCTCAGCTCTCTCAAATCTCCACATTGCCAACTTAAGCATCAGAGTGCCTAACTAGGTAAAGCACCCCGGACACTCTAACAACCTTGTTTTGCAGCTCGACCAGGCGACATCACTAGCCCGATGTCCGAACTGTCCTCCAATAGGGAGCTACCAGATCGTGTCAAGCATTAAATTATACAGCAAGCCCAAGCATTAAAGCATACCTTTGTCCTTGCACTGTGTTTGGTTGCAATGCAATTTTATTGCACCAGTACAAACGTAAAGAACTCAAATTCTGTTTTGATTTTATTTTATTTTTTATTCTTATTTTACTTCTTTTGTATTGTGCAATCAACAAAATAAGATGAATTTTAAAATAAAATTAAATTAAACTTTAAACCAAAATCATTTACTTTACAATACCATAAGTTTGCATTAGTGCAAATTTGCATAACAAGCAAACACAGCCAGGGACAATTAATAGTACACAATTAATGCTGCACTCCATCATGTCTCTTTGGTTGAAACCTCCCTAGGCTGTTCCAAAAATAATTAAAGCTCATATTGCACTACACTTCTAAGGAAGGCTTGTAAATGGCCTCTACGCTGGGTCTAACCTCTGTTCACTTAGAGGGTGATGTACTTTCTATTGTAAAGCTCCAGTCAGTTGGATGATCTCGAGTCTATCTGTACCACAATAGTTTTACATCAGTGCAAATTTATTTGCATTGCAATCAAGCCTTATGTGTGGCCTTACCTTTGGTACAAATTATCTACTCTCTCCGCTCTGCAAATATTGCAGCCCATGTCCTTTGCTCAACGGAGTTGTTCCATTGTACATATTTCCACTTGGTCCATTTGCGCAGATTTTTTTGCATAGCGTTTATCAAAAGGATCATGACTTGTATTAAGTCTATTGATGAATGGAATTACTTTTATTGACTTAAAAAAATCAAAACGGATTATTTATAGTCTGTTGGGTGAAGGGGATCACGACAATCGATCGGCTTGGCTTTTTGGGTTGAGGATCAAATTTTCTCTTAGGCTCCGTTTGGAAAGACTACAAATAGGAATATGTAGGATTCAAAACCTTATATTTTGCATTATTTTGTATGTATTTGCATGACACATATTTGTATTTGTACTCTTCTCAAACTAAGCCTTAGTTTCATATGGGCAATTTATGTGTTTGATTGCAATGCAAATTTATTTGTAATAATACAAACCTATGGTAGTGCAAATAACTTGGATGCAAATTCTGATTTATTTTTATTTTAAATTTTATATTATTTTATTTGATTGTAGTGAAAATGAAGTAAAGTAAGACCTGAAACAGAATAAAATAAAACCCAAAAGAAAATTATACCAAAACTTGTATTTTTATATTCGTGCAAATAAAATTGCATTGCAACCATATGCAGAAATGTTTTTTCTATCTTTTAACTTAGAAATTTAACTGTTGATATCTTTGTGTATACTATAGTTTAAATAAAAAACATATGTTTTTTGAAATCATTAATGAGGTTTTACACCAAATCGTAAAACTTTTTTCAATGAGGTTTTACACTGAACCGTAAAAAGTGACAGTTAACTTTGAAAAACATAGAGTTATATATCAATTTTATCGAAATAATATTTATATTAATAAGTGATACAAAACTTTATATATAATAACTCCACTCCATCCAAACACTGACAACTCTAAATCAAAATAAAATTTTACATAGATCTTAATTTATACATCTTTCAAACACCGACAAAACCAAACTAATATAAATATTTACATTCATCTTGATTTACGTCACTCATCACTTCCAAACGCAGCCTAAACATTAATGGGTAGTGTTTATTAATGGGCACATTGTTGTGTCAGAGAATTCCAAATAATCAAACCATACGGCATGTCCAGTCTCCACTTGATCGTGAATCATGGCCCCGTTTATAAGATCTGTTAACATTGTTGTGTCAGAAAAGCCATAGAGAAGGTTTTGACTGAACATAGAGTGTGCTTTATTATAAGTAAAAAATAAAAGAAGTGATTTACTGGCAAATTATTTAGGAGTTTAAACCCATAATTGCAGCTTTTTCTGATATTTCTTCCTATCCTAACGATTAATCATAGAATTAGAGATTTTAATATGGATGACATTATTAACTCGCATGCACCATACAAATTCAACTACGTATACCACATGCTCCCTTCATTTCCCTTGGAATGTGAGACGAATCGTCAGTTGTTTTGTCGCTAGCACAATGATCTATTTCTTTTCTCAATTTATATAAACGTTAATTCAAATAAAAGGGAAAATAGATGTGGTTTCCCGTTTCAGTCACAGAAATTTGCCTTTTACCTTCAACTGAGTAAGGGTTGAAGGGTGTGTCCTTGTTTAGGAGATGGATGTTGAGTTTTATTTTAAAAATTTAAAGAATAATAGAGGATAAATTGGTCATAAAAGAGTAATATTGGGTTTTAAAAAAGTTCTATACATAAATAGGTGGATAATAATGAAACGCTAACAAATAATTGTTAAAAAAGTTGAAGACAATTTGTCAATTTCTTAATAAAACTTAAGAGCACTTTGAGATTTGCACAAACATATATAAAAGTAAACTATAACAACTCTCTAATAATTCCTTCCTCCAATCCACCCTCCTCCACTCATGGCCTTGTTCAATCTGTGGGGTAAAAGGGTTCCCATGTAAGAAGAAAAAATGTTGGTCATATTGTAATTGTATGGACTGATTACATGATTAAGATAACTTGGAAGTTGGAATGTCGCCTTCTCTATGTGAAATGCACTTGCTTAGTTTGTGAAGAGTACAAGTACAAGGTTTAAAAATAGAAAACACAAAGTTTTATATTATATATATTTGTATTTGTATTCTTCCCAACTATATATATTTGTATTTATACTCTTCCCAAACTATAGTTCAGCACAGAGTACTCCAAGTACTGGCATATCTTTTATGAGCTAAAAACTAAATAAATAAATAAATAAAAATACTAGAATGCCTGTCCTGTGTTTAATAAATTCATCATGTGTTTTCCACATTAGTTACCGTCCTTATCTCCACTGAATCACCATCCCCTATCTAAGGGTGGTTATGGAGTGCTTTTTTTCTTATTTTTATTACCAGCCCAATTCATCCTACTCAAATGGATAGAATATATTTCCATTTTCCAGTCACAAGTTAGGAGAAATGAGAATGTGACATGTTTAATATACAACAATCATGAAGGCTGAAGGGGCTGAATTAAGGTCCTCTTTGTTTTTCGGTAAGTTATTTATCTAGGTAAATTCAGTTACCTGATTAAGATTTTCTTGGGAAATACTTATCCGGGTAAGTACATTTACACATATTCTTTTATTTCTCATGTAAATAAGTTAATGACCATTTTAACCATAAAAATCTATTATTAAAATGGACATTTTTGTTCCATTCAATATTGGCAACTTTCCCCCTAGGTGAGAAAGTTATTTACCCACCTAGAAGATGAGTATCACTTACCCGGGTAAGTAGTACCCAGGAAAATAAACTTTCCCTGGTCCCCACATAAATCTAAAAAAAAAAAAACATGGGATTCTTGGTCAATGGGAACCAAAATCCCACTAACCAACTTTCCCCCCTCTGAAAATCCGAAAAAAGAACGCCCCCCTAAATGGCTTAATACTTTTTATTCAAGTAGATAAAATATAGAACAAAAATTTCAAGGATGTAATACCCAACCCAACTTCAGTTTGAGCTATTAAGAAGCTCATAACCCTCCTTAAAATCTTAAAACAAAAAATAATTCAGTTCGGTCAGTTGAACTGGTATTAAGTTTGGTTGAGGTTAGAAGTGAGCATGTGGCACATTTAATATTCAAGGCTGAAGTGGTTGAATTAAATGGCTTATTGGTTTGTCTTTAGTAGATAAAATACTAGAACAAAAATTTCAAGGATGTAGTACCCCACCCAACTTCACCTTCAGCTATTAAGAAGCTCATAGCCCTCCTTAAAATATTAAAGCAATAAGTAATTCAGCCAGTTCAACTGTTATCAAGAAGGCCATGCCTAATAAGACGAGATCAAATCTGCCCCCCCACAAGATTGCCCCCCCCCCCCCCAACGTCCCACAGCACATTCCTGCCATATATTGGGAACATCTCCCGATGGCAATGCCAAAAACGATGATATCATCATTGGGAGATATTCCCAATACACAGCGGGGATGTACTGTGGGACGTTGTGGGGGGAAATTTTATGGGGGGGCTGATTTGATCTCTAATAAAACACGCACCATCTCCATACTCCCATGGATTTGCCGAAAGGAGTCCTATTTAAAAGTGATTTTCATCTACCTCTCTCATAGGGTGGGGTGATGAGATGAAGTGAAAGTTCAGTTCACCAGTCCGGGTAGATTAGCCATTATTGTTCCTACTGCTCAATGGTGTAACTTACCTTTTCATTCTTTGAAAGTTCTGAAGCATATATTACCCCAAAAAAAGTAGTACAACATAATTAATGACACATGAATGCTATATGGATAATTGAAGATAGTCACTCCAATTTCCCATGGATGTTGATAAAACTAACTCCACAAATTCTTACACTAGATTCCAAGTACAAAATGAGAATCTATAATTAAGATTCATAGTTTAATGTTAATTTTCCTAAGAAAACAATTTTCTTTGCTTTTTTTTTCCTTTTTACTGTTTTGCTTGTCAAATGCTAGTAGGTAGAACTTTATGACATGAGAATGAACTTTGACTACACAACCCCTTCTTATATTCTTATATTGGCATGCATTCACAATTCCAATTATGATATTGGATCCCACAACATTAGAGATTGGAGACTTAGGTTTCGAACTTGTCTCATGAAAAACTGTTATTTCCACATACTAGTATGATTTTTTTTCTTTTTCCTTTTTTCCTACATCTTTCTCTCTTTCCTTAAGATAAATCTAGAGTCCAACTATATTTCATTCACTAATATTTGCTGCACATCAGATCAAGGTTTCAACCAATAATGTTAAAAACATCACATGATCTACTTACATTTCATTGATGCACATTTCACATGCAAGATGTACTTACCATAAACTTTAACAATGTTAAAGATATTAGTTGTAATGTTCACAATCTTTTTGCACCATGGAGTTGGTGCGCCATAGATTTTGCTATAAATATATAAATCCATGTCCTAAAGAATGAAGAAATTTCTGAGAAATCCCATATATTTTAGTCTAATCATATTCAACTCTTACCAAACCCATCCATCTTTATTTTTTTTTCTGCAATACCAAACCCCATCTATTGTTTTCCTTTCCTAGTGCAGATTCACTTTTTTATACTTTTCACATGTTAAAAGTATATGTCCACAAAAATAAATATATAAAAGGGGTTTGCTAATCACCCTTATTTATGCCATATACTTTTCACATTCACATTTGTTTATAATGGAAAAAAGGTTGTTTAATCAGGCCAAATAAGGAATCTTAAATTCTAAAATACGACTTGAATCTAATGGGACACCTGTCACAAGCTGAATGGAAGTGCATATGACAACTGCAGTGCAAACAAATGCAGTAGATCCAGATTCTTAGGAGACCCCCCTCCTTGATAAAGCATACACTTACCACCAATGAAATTCATCAAAATTCACAGGGGAGTGGTTTTGATTGGTCAAACTCTCAAGGGTGAGAGTGGATGGATACCCATGCGTTTGTCTCACGATTTTAGAGTTTAACCAATCAAAGCCACCCTGTGAAATTTTGATGAATTCCATTGGTTAGTGTATGCCTAATTAGTACATAAAGGTTTTGAGTGTTGGAGATCTAGATTAGAACCATTTAGCCAATCCGAAGCATCCATCTCCTACTGCAATCCATATCAACCCCATACCCTTACATCTATAGGAGCTAATGATCAAATTATACCACTACTCAAGCTTTGCAATGCTTTAAATAAAAAAATTCTGAAAAGAATGCTTTTTTCATAAACACTAGCAAGGTTTTGGGATAAAATTTGTTCATGGTATAAATAAGATGATAAAAGGCATCCAAATTAGCTTGCAAATTAAGGAGTTTCCAAATAGTTAGATTTTACTGAAGAATACAATGGCATCCCACCAACTATATCTTACATATTTATTTTGGGTTTAAGATTTAAGATTTAAATATAAAAATCAAGAGGTGGTTGGTTGCTTTCATCGGACCATCATGGTGGGAACCAAGTAAAACCGAGGTGACTCAACCGCATTTTGCTAGGTGAACACATCGCATTTGTGATGGGTTAGACCATGAATGAGAGAGAGAGAGTTATTTTCGCTGTATCTTTCAAAATAATTATGTCTGCAGCTTTGCTTACAAATGCTTTACGTGGCTTCTTCTAGTTATTCATTAGTACAAGCTTTAGTCATGATTATGAACCATTATTTAAACAGTTTCTTGGGAAAGCTATGGCTCTAAATGCTCCACCTATGTCAAATGAAAGCAACCAATTCATAGCTGAAATCCAAATTACAAAGTTTCCCTTGATTTGTTACAAAGAAATTGTCATCAAGCCACGTAGGAACAATTATTACAGAGATACTAACATAGCCTTTGTAAACGGGCTCTTTTGGCTATTGTATGAGCCATTACATTCGTATCTCTGGGAGTATGTACTATTCTAAAAAAATCAAAATATTTTATTTGAAAAAAAAGAAAGAAAATAATAATAATGTAAGAAGCTTGGTTTGAAAGGGGTTGTGGAAAATTAGGTTAGTAAGTTGTTCAGTTTTTCTTTCCATTTAACTTTAAAACTAAAGCCGGGTTGGTTAGTAATTAAACTCAATCTAGAAAATCTCTTTACTGCCCTCCACTATAAAAATAAAATGAGTTCTTTTAAAGTAAATTAATGGGAAAATTTTCGATTAGTACTCTGTACTTTGGGTCTAGTGTCACTTTGGTCCCCAAACTTTAAAATGAGACAATTCAGTACTCAAATTTCTGATTAGTATCCATTGTTATTTGTTAATCAGCCGTTAAGTTGCATTTGTAAAAGAAACAAATAGCCTTCAAAAGTCATCTAATTTTCTTTATCAATCTTCCAAAGGTTGACAAAAAAAAATTAATAAATAACAATCCTAAATCATTGGCTCTTCTATCCAATAATGTTGGAGTCACGTCTTAGTGACCATTATGGTGACCCCAATTTTCTTGAATAGAAGAGAAAGCCATTACCTGCTTTAAGAGATTATTGAACAAATGAAAGCAAGTGCACAAGGTATACAAGAACTCATAAGTTAATCAAGTTCATATGGGGCATTTTGATTCAATAATAAAACATCAAAATTTTATAGGAACATTTACTTACGCAAGTTCATAAGTTGAAGCTCATAGTTCAAGAGTTCAATCCTAGTCTAAAAAATTTATAAAAATCATGAATACATAAAAATATACCTCTAATTATCCATCTCTAACTAATAAATAATTTGATGACTTATTATGCAGGTGCATCCTCACCTCTAATGCCTCAAAGGCCACTATATATGAGAGAAAGTAGCTTTGTCTCAAAATACTTAAAATATGGCCAATAGGATATTCCAAACTATTCCACTTGCTTCGGTTACTTGTTGTTCCATTTTTGAAGTTCATATAGTCTAAGAGACTTTTCATATTCTACACACATTCAACTAGGGGCGGAGCCAGGGGGACGCAACCACCCAGGGGAGCCATGGCCACCCCTATGATCTAGAAATCCCCCACTAGCAATATAGTTTTCTATGTAAATTTCCCCTCTTACTCATTCCCCAATCCAATGGTTGGCTCACCTATGAGCCCATTTATATTTATTCCCTCTTTCTTAATCCACTTTAGGTTTTGACCCCCTCATGAAAATTTCTTGGCTCCACTCCTGCTTTAGACATTAATGTGGTACCTTACTATTATATGATATGTGTACCTAGATCATCTAATATTTACCATAAAGTTTTGGAATCTTGCTTATATTTCCGGTGGAAGTAATTTACCAGTTTATATTTAACTAATTTTGGTACTTTCTTCTATTTAGCCCCTGCGAAGTAGGGCTCCTCCTTGCTAGTTCAATTTAAGACTCAGTTTGGAAGAAGTACAAATATAAATATGTACAATACAAATAAATATAAAATAATACAAAATACAAAGTTTTGTGCTCTACATATTTGTATTTGTACTCCTTCCAAACTGAGCTTAAAAGACAAACAAAGAACTAAAGTGGGATAAAGTGTCATGTACAGTGCAGAAACCCACTCGGTTCTTATTTCCAAACTACCACAAGTTTTTCCTTCATGCATGCTCTTGGTCCACATTAAGTGCATGAACAAAAGTGCATTAGATGATCAATCTTGATACTTTTTTCACTCTTTATTTTTTGGTAAGGCCTTGATACTTTTCCTTACACTTTTGGTATCAGTTTTACTTGGTTATACAATTTCTTCTGCCGAAAGATGTTCTATTGGTAATTTCCCTCAAGCAGATCCCATCCATTTTCTTGCTTATACAAAATTTCGTAAGTAGATCCCATCTTTTTTGGCAGCAAGATTGGGGTTAATTCCACGACTCACCAAATTCTATCCTTTTATTTAGAAACTAAGGGTTTGTTTTATTTCTTGGAATAGATGCTTGGAATGCCATTCTAGGCCCCCCTAGATAATGCCCATTCCAGAGTCTATCAATGAGAGCTCATGATAAAATCCCTTCAAACCCTAATATCATAAACTAATAAAATATTACTAAATTAATAATAAGATAATAATATATAAAATATTATAAAAGTAATAATATGACAGTAATAAAAAATAAGAATATATTAATAATTAAAATAATATTAAAATATCAATAAAATATTAGTATTATAACAAAATATTAATAAATTAACAATGAAAAGAAAATATATTATTTATTAATTATAATCATAATAGTAATTAATTCAAAATAAAATATTATTATAATATAATTAAAGTAATAATAAAATACTAATATATTAATATATTGATAATATATTAATAAAGTAATTATAAAATAATAAATAGACTAATAAAAGATTGAATATTTTCAATTGATTCTGATTCCAACTCCAAATAAACCAAACAACAACAATAGGAATCTGATTAGGATTCCTAACCGAACCAAATATATATTATGAATAGGTGATTCTGATTCTGATTCCGGTCCCATCTGCAAACCAAACAGATCCCAAGTGTATTTTAACCCTTCGTTTATGTTCTTGGGGATTTCTAAAATCTCCTGATTTGAAATTTCTTAGAATTAAGGCAGAATAAGAACTTATTTTGCATTTTTTTCTCGATAATCCAGATACAACCTTTAGGATTGCTTGTTTGACAAAGAAACCCAGCATATAGTTTAAATGATCAGTTGGCATTCCTCCCTTTTGAAAATATTCGAAAAAAATAAAGAAATAAATAATGTAAAAAAAAAAAAACTGGGTCTCTAGGTTGTGTCAATATGTTCCATGTGCATCCTTGTTATCCTAACCCAGTAACATGCTAACCTCCAGTCTAGTATGTATTTAGGTTCATCAACGATTCTTTCCTAATCATCAACGGAGTAACAAGAGAAGTAGCTTGGTTACTTCTTGGCTCAGTCAAGCTTATACATCAACATAGTCTTAGGGGCTGTTTGATAATTGAAGACGCTGTAATGAAAAGCTTATCGTTTTGTCTTTTAATGAATAAGTTTTTAATTAAGGAGGTTGTGACTTGTGAGTTCTTTAATGACTGAAACTGAAGTTGGGTAGATCAATATATTTTTGATAATTTTATTATTTAATTATTTCAACAACTAGAAGATAAATCAATATAAGACTTACAGTTCAGCAAATTCAGCCGCTGTTAACAAACAGCCCCTGATCTATATATAGTTTAAAACCTTTGTTCCTTAGCTTAGCTAGTCTATATCCATAGCTGAAGCAATTCAGTCCAGATATCCTACACTTATGCCTTGATACTAAAGGCATACACTAACCAATGAAAATTCATAAAAATCAACCCGATGGTGAAATACCAATATTTAAGCAAACTCGGGTTAAGTTGAATAAAGCCATGGCAAGATGGTATTATGGTTCAAAAAATGTACCAAATTAAAGTTTTTTTTATTTTTTTCTTTTTCTTGAGAAAATGATATGCGGCCCCATTTGATTTGCAGGAATAGAGGTCTGGAATTGGAATCAGAATGGGCTATTCTAATTTCAATTGTTTGGTTGAGCGAAACTAGAATCCCATTCCTATTTCTTCTAGAATGACATTCTCCCATTTGAGGGAATATAATAATCATTCTACCATTCCGATTCAGATTCTAACCGCAAACCAAACGACTGCCTATTGATTTTATAGTCACTGTTGAGCAAAAAAAAAAAAATATTATATCGAAGCTTTATTGGTGAGCCAAGTACTGCATTACTGTCATCTCATGCTTACACAATGAACCATATATATTTTCTAAGATATAACATTTTTTTCTTCTTAAAACTGTAAGATATACCACGATGAATTGACATAGTAAAGAAAGGGTTTTCTGTAATGATTTTAAAACCACATACAGATGATTCCATAACTAGTAATAACATAGCTACATGCATGAAATAGGATTCTTATCCTTGTACCAGCTGAAAGACGGAAGCAACCGCACAAATCGAAGGCTCTCTATGTGAAGTCAAAACAACCCACGAATCTCACAATCCAACCATTCCTTCTAACTTTTTAGAATTGGTAGAGGGTTGACATGTAGTAGTAGGACAGTGATGATTAATCCAGAGGGTCCCCTGTACCCAATAGAAAGCTCAGTCATCAACAAGAAAAGATTCTTCCTACCAACAAGATGAGATAAGATGTTCTTGCAACCTTCCCTACTTGGTCCAATCAGAAAATGGTTTTCTTTTTTAGAGGTTATTAGAAAAAATATATAAATAAAGCATGCCCAAGTGGCCCTACAAAAGATGTTGGGACCCATGCACATTGAGCACTCCTTGACAGCTTAGCTGGAAGAAAGATGGATAGTTATCAGAATGTGAGATGTTGCATATACAAGTAACAGTTCTCAAAACTCAGACATGGTTGAACTGTTACCTCAATTCTGAGATTGCCATAATTCCTATCTACCCAACATGTAAATGAGTAAATCTAAGCTATGAATGAGCCTGTGATCCATGGCTGCCAACCAAGGTTTTCGAATCGTTGTTGACCTGAACGGTTGGACCGTTTGACCTGGGAATCGTCCGGGCAATTGGTTTCGTTTTATCCTAAACTCGATTTTTGGTCAAAAACTATTAAAAAAGTCAACAATTGGTTGATCTGAACAGTCAAACCATTGATTTATCGATATGTCCAATAGTTTTTGACCATTTTTTAATTTTTAATTTATTTATCATAACGGACTATTCATTCAAATTGGACAATCGAACCATCAACCCAAAAATCAGTAGCTAAAACGGATCTATTTCTGGGTCGTTTTTTAAAACGTTGTTACCAATAATGAAAACATTATTCTTTTTTATGTGAGGCGACTCCATTTTGGTCAACAAGTGATTGCAGGGACAAGACTGTAGAGTTAGGTTAAACACCCCCATTCACTTTTAGCAATTAATTAGGTTGTTAACTGGTAAATTAAAATTAAATGGCCATTAGCCAATATTTGACCCAACAATTTGGGGCTTGGGGAGGGATAGACTAAATATAATCTTAACGGGTGGTACATGTTAGGCTAAAGCAATTAAAATTGATTTTGAACTATCCTACGTTGACTCAGATGGTTGGATTATTTGGCCTAAAAACCTGTCAAGAGACTAGTTTAGTTTTTACTCCAAAGTGTTTTTTGCTCAAAAACTGTTGATTTGTTTAACAATTCGTTGACTGTAGCAATTTGACCCATTTGACTCAGACAATGGTTTTTGGGCAATTTTTAATTATGTTGTTTCATCTTTTTTTAAATTGTCACAGCCCGATCCTTTTGAAACTGATGGTTTGACATGAAAATCGATGGCCAAAATGGTTTCAGTTTTGAATTGAGTTTCGAAAACATTGATTTCTCCTGTATTTATATCATATCGTTCATGGGAAAGTGCAAATCCAAGTCGATTTGCCAGAACCCAGAATTTTGCAGCGAAATAAATTCACTGTTAAAAAAAAAAAAAAAAACATTGGCAATTGAAATCCATGTATACATAGGGAACATCTCTCCATGGATGTAACATAGAAGTACCAGAGATATTCCCTCAATCTGTGGCTAGATGCCCTATTTAAACACCATTCAGTCAATCCCTCCCAAAACAGAGTTCACATTTGCTCTCCAAAAACGTCCAACCCACGTGCATGAAAACATCTTTCATGTTTGTCATTGGAGAATATTCCCGATACACGGTTGAGATGTACTGAAAACCGTATAATTGTAACCTACTTAATTGCTGGAACCCCATATCCAGCTTGTTAAACTACCCCAAGTACCGTATCCAGCTTGTTATTGGTACGTTGTTGCATGACTTGATTGTTAGTGGTTGTTACAACATATAATTGGTTGAACTGTCGCTAAAAGCCCATAATGCCTATCTACACAACACAAAGCTATGAATGAGCCTATCATCCATCACTGCCAACTAACAACAATCCAAACGTGACTCTTTACCTGGCGACACCATTTTGGTCCCACACAAGACAAAGACGAGACTATATATAGAGTTGGTTTTGTGCTTCCCAGAATTTAATTGGGAACATGCTTTTAATTTCCACAATTTGGATTTGTATCTAACAAGAAAAAAAAAGAGATAAAACATTTTGTCACAGCTTTTTTTAGTGTTGCTTGTACTTGTCAAATGCCGCTTTACTTTTAGCAATTAACTAATCATCAGAACCACTGGTCAGCAAAATTAAAGATGGAGTTCTATGACATTTTAGTAGATGGTGTTTATTTAATTAGTTTAATTTAATTATTATTTTTTTGGATTAAGTCTTGTTTATCTCATCATAATCTAAGTTGTACTTTAATGAGAGTGGCTAATTTTCTATTCTTTAGATAAATTTATATTATGTCTTTTGAATTTAAAAGCTAATTTTTATTAATTTTTTGGAAAATATCTTTTTATTATTTTTACGTAAAATTATAAGAAAAAGTCCTCTTATAACAATTCTATAAACCATCTGTTTTGACCCTAAAAAAGAACTCCCCTATAGTTTTTGAGAAAAAAAAAGTGCAACTGCCTCCTTTCCCTTGACTATTCAGTAACAATAAAGACATTAAAATTACCAAAATACATTTATCATTGTTAATACATTATCTTTACATAATTTATGGTTTCAACTTTACCCTCCACTAATTTATTTTGCTAGACAACTTTCAAAGAATAATTCTCCTTACTCTCCTTGGACAAATGTAAAAAGGCTGAATTCAAGTAAAATTAATGCATTATATCAATAATTTTTATTTGGAATGTTGACTAAAGGAAGGTCTTTGCACCTTTTTTTTCAAAATAATACGGGAAGTTTTTGTTAAGGTCAAAACACTAGGGAGTTTTATAGGATTGTTAGAAAACCCAAAGAGGTTTTTATAAGTTTCCTTATTTTCAAATGAAATTTAAATTGATTTTAAAATAATTAAACTATGTCTAGAACTAATATTTTTTATTAATTTTTGAAATTAGTAAAATTGAATTTATTTAAATATATTAAGTTTTTCTTAAATTTAAATTCCTTATAAAATTTAATTAACTATATAAATTTTTATCTTTTAGTCAAACTTAAGTTGGTTTTAAATTAATAAAGTTTAATTATAAAACTAATAATTATTAGATAATTTTGCAATAGTTTTATATTAATTTTAAATTGATATTCATTCTTAATTTATCTTATTCTTTTAGTAATTAAATTATTTTATTATATTAATAAAAAATTTTATCAATAACAATAATTAATAATTAATTTTATTTTATTTAAGTAATTTACTAAATTATTTTTATGATCTTTAATTAGTTTTTATTATTTTCAAATGTAACATAAATGGATTATAATTTTAAATGGCAGTAGATTATTTAGTGTAATAATATATCCTTGAATATGCCAATTTCAATATAACTAATATTTAATGATAATTACATTTTAATGCAAATATATCTATTTTATATATAGTTAAATTGAAATGGGCATATCTATACTATTTAAAAAAATATGAATAGCCTCAAGAATATTTCTGGAATTTTCTATGGACAATATTTACCCCTCTATATTTAAATTTAATGGTAAAAAAATGAGGGCAAATAGGGTAATCGATTTCTTGATATTAAATGAGTTGAAAAGAGGTAATTTAAAGATATTCAATGCATTCAATCTTCTCTCATTAAATTCAACATTTAAGCTATTAACTTGCATTCATGTTCATTGAATCATATATTTATGTCATTTTTATTTCTTCTCATCATTAAGTTCCATTAATTAAATCCATACTTAATAAATTAATAATTCCAATAACATAAAAGCTTATACCTTTAATAAATAATGCCATAATTCCAAGCAATTTGATCATTTGGAGTCAAATGGATTAATAAATAATGCCATAATTAAAAAATAAAATAAATTAAAATAAATAACTATGAAATGTAAGAAGTATTTTTATTAATGATGAAAATGGAAAGCCAATTTCAAAATCTACCTAGAAATTAAATGATGTCATAGTCAAATAATAAAATTTTTGATAATAGAAAATACAAAGAATCACAAAAATAAGAAAAAAAGATAAGAGAAAATTTTGGATACATATCTAATGTTATATATTTATAAAAAATAAAATATTGGGTACATCTCTAATATTGTACATTCATTATATTGAACAAAAATAAGTTTTATACATAAGAAACAATTTTATCAATGATGGAAATGTAATACAAAATTTAATTTCAACCTAGAAATCAAACAATTTTTATTTTTAGATGGTGGGTTACTGGTTTGAGTAAAATGATACCATAGACAAATAAAAATTAAGTCTGATAAGTAAAAAATATTTTATATAATGTAAATGGAATATATAATTTAAAGGGAAAATTATAGTCAAAGTCGATTGTACATTTAAAACTAGGTTGCAGATTGGTCTACAAACCAACCAAATTCTGAAAATCAGCTTTACATTTCAAATTATGAAAACCCTGCCATGTTATCAGAGGCTTATGTGGTTTGTTGCCAACATGGGACTCTTATTCTATGTTAGACACAACATAAAATCTATATCGAAAATAAGATTTCAGTTTCTCTCCCACTC